>NC_057808.1:84426846-84553104 GCF_018294505.1 Triticum aestivum
TGATGTTGTTTCGCCAGGAGCTCCTCATTGTTGGTCTTGACTACTAGTGTCATCGAGTCTAGCACTCTAGCGTTCAGTACAAAAGAAGTGACAAATCGGTGTTAGATTTTATGCCTCAATCATAATCCAACGTATATTGTTTTCATATGGATGTCAAAATATCTCATAAGATCCCGATGTTCACGTCACCACGAATTCTTTTCCCCAGTGCTCCTTCTCAATCTTCTACCAGGATTTCGGTAGGAATTTCAACGATATTGCTGCATTCCTGGTACTACTACTAAAAAAAATACGTATAACTTGACTAGCACACTAGTTATGGTTGGATGAATCTTACAAGTGTTTCACAGGAATCAGCTCAATGTCTACGAGTTGGACTTTTTTATTTATTGTTTTTACTAACAAGGCATTTCTAGTTGAAAGGAAAAGCCATGTTTGAAAGACAAAAAAAAGTTCAGAATCTTGTAGATGTTGAATTGTTTCATCTAAAATCCTGTAAATATCAATAGTAGTTTCGTGTTCCTTTGAAAAGCCTATACGACTATATGAGGCACAACAATTTTGAAGGTTTTCAAATGCTCGAAATACGAAATATTACCATATTAGAATATGAACTAGGCCTTACTAGCTATTCGTTGGCTTAGTGGGGCTTCCAATTTTTTTCGATGTTTAACAAATCAAATTGTTTTGTCAAAACATTATGCATTATTCATTGCTTCATAGAAATCGATAACCAAAATACTACCATGTTGTTTAAAATCTGTAGAAAACAGATAACGTGACCATCAATTATGACTAGATGATGCTAGTAGAAAGCATGGAGCCAGTTCACATTGCCAAAATCAGATTACGCTAGAGGGCGCCTCTGGGGCTCTTCGTGTAGTCCGATCTGCCCGGACGGCGCGCACCCGAATAGATGGCCTCATGGGTCCATGACAGATGAACCGCGACGCAGCCGGGGCCACCGTCCTGTGGTGGTTTCGGCTACGCGCGCATGCGCGCGCCCTCTCATGGAGAAAAGAATTTGTGACGTTATAAACATTAAGATTTCATCAAATCTTCTATATCCATATGAAGACAATATAAGTTGAAATATTATTGGTGCACAAAGTTTGACGCCGATTTTGTCATTTTTCTTGTACTGAACACAAGAGTGGCACACTTGATGACACTCATAGTCAACACCAACAATAAGGAGCTCTTGACAAAATAACGTCAGAAACTTCAGGTACTACCTCCGTCCTGGTTTATTGGTTCTCTTCATAATTTGTATCAAATTTTGACCATAAATTTAACTAATAAAATATTAATGCATGTCATAAAAAATTATATTGTTGGATGATATAATTTTTTATGACATGCATTAACATTTTGTTAGTTAAATCTATGGTCAAAATTTGACACTAAATACAAAGAAGACAAATAAACCAGGACGGAGGTAGTAGAGAACAAGGTTTCAGTTGTCGCTCAGTTTAGTTTCACTACTCAAGGGGGACGCAAAAAATTTG
Source organism: Triticum aestivum (assembly GCF_018294505.1). Taxonomy (NCBI): domain Eukaryota; kingdom Viridiplantae; phylum Streptophyta; class Magnoliopsida; order Poales; family Poaceae; genus Triticum; species Triticum aestivum. Next base: position 84,428,355 of record NC_057808.1, read on the forward strand.
GGACATAATATGAAATATGTCCATGGTCCTTGAGCAGTGAAATTAAACTGAGCACCATCTGAACTCTTGTTCTCTAGCTGAAGCTTCTAATGTTGTTTCGCCATGAGCTTCTCATTGTTGGTCTTGACTACTAGTGTCATCGAGTCTAGCACTCTGGCGTTTAGTACAGAAAAAATGACAAAAACGGTGTTAGGTTGTATGCCTCAGTCATAATCCAATGTATATTATTTTCATATGGATGTCAAAATATCTCATAAGACTCCGGTGTTTACGACGTCACGAATTCTTTTTCCCCGTGCTCCTTCTCAATCTTCTACCGGGATTTCGATAGGAATTTCGACGGTATTGCTGCATTCCTGGTACTACTACTAGAAAGCAATACAGATAACTTGACCAATACACTAGTTATGGTTGGATGAATCTTACACAATGTCTGCCAAGCTGGATTTTTTTATTTGTTGTTTCTACTAACAAGGCATTTCTAGTTGAAAGGAAAAGCCATGTTTGAAAGATAAAAAAAAAGTTCAGAATCTTGTAGATGTTGAACTGTTTCATCTGAAATTCCTGTAAATATCAATAGTAGTTTCGTGTTCATTTGAAAAGCCTGTACGACTATATGAGACACAACAATTTTGATGGTTTTCAAATGCTCGAAATACGAAATATTACCATATTAGAATATGAGCTAGGCCTTGCTAGCTACTCGTTGGCTTAGTGGGGCTTTCAATTTTTTCCAATGTTCAACAAATCAAATTCTTTTGTCAAAACATTATGCATTATTCGTTGCTTCATAGAAATCGATAACCAAAACACTGTCGTGTTGTTTAAAATCTGTATAAAACAGATAACTTGACCACCAGTTATGACGAGATAATGCTAGTAGAAAGCATGGAGCCAGTTCACATGTGTTTTTATGCATAATATGATCCTAGATGAGCTAGGAAATGATTAAAAAATCCTATAGTTTTCATGCATAATATGGTGTTACTTTGAATCTTATAGGTATTTCACAGGAAACAGTTCAATGTCTACCGAACTGAAAGAGTTTTTCCTGACCATGGCTTTTCTAGTCAATAGGAATACACCATGTGTTGGAAGACAAACTTCTTTGCAGCATCTAGTAGATGTTGAACTGTTTCCTCTGAAATTCCTGTAAATTTCATGAGTAGTTTCGTATTCCTTTGAAAAACCTATATGAGACTTCGTAGTTTTTTCAAAGGCTCAAAATATGAAATGCTACCATATTATGAACTAGGCCATGCTACTTACCTATCGGTTGTGTGGGGCTTCCATTTTTTAATGTTTAGTGAATCAAAATGTTTTATCACAACTGTATAATTCATGCATTCTTCTTTATCGATGACCAATATATGACACAACCATAGTGGCATGTGATACTTGCTAGTCACTATGGGCCTCATTTGAGACCGCGAGTCATTCTTCAACTTCCATTACAAAATATAGTCAGTTTCTATATAACATTGCACAAGGGAGGATAGAGGTGATACCTCCAGCTAGATGCTCTCATGCTACCAATTCAAAAAGTTCAAACTTAAATGATTCAAAAAATTCCAATAAAGTTTGTGAATATTTACAACACATGTATCTACGAATGTTAAAAAATTCAGATCCTAATTCAAAGTACACATAGAGAGGCAAATTCAACATGAATAGTGTCAATAAAGACAAAAACATGAATAGTGTAAAAACTACACTATTCACATCTCGATTTGTCTTTTTGTTTCTCAATGTGTATATCGAACTTGGATCTGAATTCTTTAGCAGTATAGACACATGTGTTGTGAACATTCATGTTTTTTAGAAAAAAAAATAAAGTTTAAATTTTCAAATTCGTATCATGGGAGCATCAAAGTGGTGTCATCACTTGATATTTCCCTCCTGCACAACAAGTTCTGAAAGGACCTAGGTGGAACACTGAAGGAGTTTTAGTTTTCAGGAATATTCATATAATATATGGATGTACTAGCAAAAAATGTGATGTCCTAAACTAGCAGGATGACCCTCGCATTTGCATGGCTAGGATTTTTTTGTTTTCCGCTACATTTGTGTTTCCATGTATGCATTATATTATCTTTGAAACATTGCCCATTGTTGTCACAATTTACAAATTTGTCCAAACACAAGTTTTTTAAGATATAGTTTTCCTCGGCATTGGAAATGTTTGTAGTTCAATAAACACCTTGGGGAAATATTGTTGGAATCTGGTGGGAAAAATCAATTTATATGTGTCACACTGATGCTAATGATCTTCATATGTGATAGTTGAACACTAAACGAATTGTCTTTCCATGAATAGTTTTAATCAATTCGTTCAATAATACTGAAAGCTAAACATCGGTGACATGTATTTAATTCTTTTGCAATCTTCATACATTTGTATCATGATGATGATGATCTTCCTCATTAGCACACCCTTTTATCACGCTTGTCACACAAGTAGAACGATATATGTGTGTGCTCCGTTGTGTGATAAATGTGATAAAAGTGTCTATTGATGAGGCGGATGATCAGATCATCGTCATCACGAGATAAATTTATGAAGAAAACATAATATTTAAATACTTGCCATCAATATTTGGACTTATATTGCTGTTACAGCAACAACCATTCACTAGGGTTGCCTCGAATATCATGACTGGAGTTGAGTGTCTTATGGATATCGCTGAACACCAAATGTTAATTGGGGCATGTATTTCGGTCTTTACTCCTACAAAGTATGTTGGAGTACCCCGCCTCCTAGGAGCCTTCACGGGTGATGAAGCCCTCTACAACGTCCGTTTAGTGCTTGCGTGCCGCAGGCACCTCCCTGGGCTCTTCGTGCCACCCAATCTGATCGGATGGTGAGCACCCAGACGGATGGCTTTAGGGGTCCATGACGGGTGGACCGCGAGTGTCCGTGTCAAAACCGGCGGATCTCGGGTAGAGGGTCCCGAACTGTGCGTCTAAGGCGGATGGTAACAAGAGGCGGGGGACACGATGTTTACCCAGGTTCGGGCCCTCTCGATGGAGGTAATACCCTACTTCCTGCTTGATTGATCTTGATGGTATGAGTATTACAAGAGTTGATCTACCACGAGATCGTAGAGGCTAAACCCTAGAAGCTAGCCTATGGTATGATTGTTGTTGTCCTACGGACTAAACCCTCCGGTTTATATAGACACCGGAGGGGGCTAGGGTTACACAGAGTCGGTTACATGGGAGGAGATCTACATATCCATATTGCCAAGCTTGCCTTCCACGCCAAGGAGAGTCCTATCCGGACATGGGTCGAAGTCTTCAATCTTGTATCTTCATAGTCCAATAGTCCGGCCAAAGGATATAGTCCGGCTGTCCGAGGACCCCCTAATCCAGGACTCCCTCAGTAGCCCCTGAACCAGGCTTCAATGACGATGAGTCCGGCGCGCGGATTGTCTTCGGCATTGCAAGGCGGGTTCCTCCTCCGAATACTCCATAGAAGATTTTGAACACAAGGATAGTGTCCGGCTCTGCAAAACAAATTCCACATACCACTGTAGAGAGAATAATATTTCCACAAATCTAATCTGCTGACACATTCTGTAGCGTGACATCACATCACGGCCCGGTCATTATTCGAACTGTTTTTTACAACCAGCCACTGCACATATCGCGAGGCGGTTTTCTTGGCACGTGTTGTCGAAGCAGAGATTGTGTCCCCTTATCACGGGATTCTCATCAATACGGGCGTGGGTAACCCAACCGCGCCATCAATTACGGCTCTCGGGGAATGAGCGGTTTTACTAGGCAAGTGGGGAGGCGCAGAATACCTGCTGCATTTATAAGGGGATAAGAACGCCCATTTGCGCCCACGCCTTCCTTCTTCCCGATCCATTCCCCTCCGCTTGAGCTCCAGCACCCAAGCGTTCATCCTTTCTGCCCACAAAGGCCTTCCGAAAATGTCCGGATCCGGAGCAGGAGGCAAATGGATCGCCTCTACCATCCGGGAGAAGGATAACAAAAAGCTTCGGGAGGCCGGGGTATCTGGCCAAGAAAATCAGCCACCGTCTCCCGACGGCGGGACAGGTCGTCCCTACTCCGGAACCCCACGAAAGGGTTGTATTCCTCCCTCACTTTGTCCGCGGGCTAGGGTTTCCCCTCCACCCGTTCGTTCGCGGCATCATGTACTACTATGGGATCGATCTTCACGATCTATCCCCTAATTATTTCCTCAACATCTCGACATTTATTGTCGTGTGTGAGGCTTTTCTCCGTGTCTCACCACACTTCGGCCTATGGCTGAAGATTTTTAACATGAAGCCCAAGGTAGTGGGCGGCGAGCACGCCGAGTGTGGGGGCGCTATGGTGAGCGAGATGCCCAATGTCATATGGCCAACAGGCACCTTTAATGATTCTGTCAAGGAGTGGCAACAGCAGTGGTTTTATATCACTGAGCCGCGCGGCACGGAATGGGCCGCTACTCCCGAATTTCGATCCGGTGCCCCCTTGCAGCTTACATCCTGGGTCAAGAAGGGCCTGAACTGGTCCTCGTCCGACGAACTGTCGGTGCTCCAGATGCGCGTTAAAGATACAGGAGACAAGAACATCGAACTTGTCAATGTGGTCCAGGTGATGCTAGTTCGCCGGATCCTTCCTTGTCAACACCGGACTTGCAATCTATGGGAATTCGATCCGGCCAAGCACCAGACCTTGCGAGAGCTTTTCGGTTCTTCGCACAAGGACATCTGGAAGGTGCTTTTCAAGTCCAGCAAATCATGGCCGGACTCCGCCGAGGACCGCGGGTACCAACTGTCCCACCCTGCAAGTTCGGTAAGTTATCATACCTTTTATCCGCATAACCCAAAGGAAGCGCTTAACGCGTTTTATGTAACTCTCCCAGGGCTGGACGAAGAAGGCGGAGCGGATCCATTGTCCGGCCCCGCTGCCCGAAGAACCGGCCGTCCCACTTCTGACGAAGATGCTGGTCCCGGCGCCTTACAAGGTGCCGAAGAAGACGGCCGAGAAGGAGGCCAAAAAGACCCGGGGCGGCCTTCATCGCCGTGGCACTTCGGACACGATATCCGAAGGCTCTGATGCCCGTTCTGCCTTTGAAGAGGAGGAGGAGGAAGATGAATCCCCTGCGGGGGGAAGAAAGAAGAGGACGGCCTCCGTACACTTGGAGGTCGAGCCGCCCAAAAGGGGAAAGGCTCCTCTTCCGGAGGAGTCCACTGGCGCCGCCGACAGCGGCCCGGCGTGGGATCCCAGGGCCCAGCCCCTGTGAACTCGTGAGTATATAAAATCCGAGTACGTTTATGCGTCCGGACTTATCATGGCATATTATTTTAACCTAGGCCATATTTTTTGCAGTCCGGCGAGGTCCCGTACCAAACAATCCTCATCGGAGGATTCGCTGAACTCGGATGCTATGGAGAGCGGGACGCCCCCAAAGACTCCTCCCTTCAAATAGGTGCATAACACCGAGGCTTCGTCCCAGAAGGACCCCGGCCAAGGAGGAGAGGAAAAGATCGTGAAGGCGGCGCCTGGAAGTCAAACTTCAGGGGCCGAACACATGAGGGAGGAAATTCCCATGGGAGCTGACGGCGGAGGCCATCTTGAATTTGGCTCCCAGCCGGGTGCGGTTCCGGAGACCAATACGGCTCCCGAACCAGGCAAGCGGCCTCTCCCAGCTGGAGGGGGCATATCGGCAACCTCTGTCCAACCAGAGGTGTCGGATGCTTTGCTGGTGGCGCTGAAGAGCGCCTCCGTCGTCGATGAACACCGTGCCCTTATGGGTGCGGTGATTGAGAAGATTCAGTCCGCTGAGAATGGATTGAATGGAGCCTGTATCGGCCTTATAAAAGGTTTTGAGGTATGTTTTTTCGAAGAGTGTCATGGTATGGATAGTAGCCCCTGATACACTGTCCGGTGAAAGGAAAGAACCGGACAGAGGATCAAATTTATGTTCGCAGGAAGACTCATTGAATGACATCTGTTTCTCTTCTATATAAGCAGGCGTCCGTAGCGGCTGCTGCCGCTCATACTGCGGAGATCTCCGGACTGAATCAAAATCTGGAGCGGGCCCAAGAAGAACTTGGCCAGTTGAAAATGCAGTTGAGGGATAGACATGGTATGCACAAGTCTTGTTCGCGTTTTATTGCGAATGAATTTTCAGTATAATGAAATAAGCGTCATGATTTACGCTAGCGATGGTGACCGAAGTCGAGGCTCTTAAGGAGGCTGTGGCCAAGGCCGAGAAAAAGGCAGCCACAGAGTAGGCTCTTCGTGAGAAGCACGAGGCCAGGGTTATTAAAGCTGAGCAGGAGCTGCAAGAGGCCGTGAGAAGATGCGAGACCTTGGAGCCGAGTTTAACGGAGAAAGAATCCGAACTCACCAAGGTGCATCAGGCCACGAACGATGCCCGGGGGGAAACCCAAAGCGCCCTGCAGGGGATCCAAGAGGCGAGAAAGATCGCGGCGGGTAAGGCTTTTTCCATGTAAAGCAAGTATTTTAGGGAAAATTATGTTTCTAATTTTCAATTCAGATTTCTCAGGGGTATTTGCCGAGCTGCCCCGCAGCATATCAGATGCCGCCCAATTCTACCGAGTCGAAGGAAGGAACACTGCGGATAAGCTCTTCTGGTCGCAGTATTTGGCACCGAATTATCCGGTGCCTTTTGCCGATCAACTGAAACAGCTGATCGAACTGCATAAGGCGGTGGAACTAGCCATGAAGGATTTGGTTATCCGGCTATGGCCTGCCGAGCCGATTCCAAGCAGCTACTTTGGGCTCGTGAAGCGGCTTGTGAGCGCTTGCCCTCGACTTGACATCATCAAGCGGTCGGTCTGCATAGAAGGTGCGCGAATGGCCTTCGCCCGTGCAAAACTGCACTGGGGGAAGATGGATGCTGAGAAGCTGATGGCCGAAGGGCCGCCAGAGGGGAAGGAGCACCGCAAGCCCGAATTATATTATGAAAGTGTCCTAAAAGGATCCTACCTTGCAGCGGAGCTATGCACCAAGGACATTATATTTCCATGAATGACAACCATGTTGTCCTTTGTAATATTTGAACAAGGTAATTTGTTTATTGCCTGTTATATAAAAGTTTACCCTCCTGTGCGGCCGTTTTATATGTTAAAACTGAGAGTTGGCCAGTCGTCGGCTTCTGCCCCCACGTAAAAAGTACGGGGGTGTTCGGGATAAACCTGAGCATTCTTTATCCCAGTTTTGGGTCCTTCGAAGGAGGTGCTCAGCACAACGAACCAGGCAATCGGACTATAGGGCTTTATCACTCTCACTTAGCCATAGGAGCTTTAGTAAGGTAGGCGCAGCCCCTGGTGTTCGGAAGACCGTACTAGGGGCTCTATAAGCACCTGATCGGAGGAAAAACCGATTCGTCGCACGCTGCATTGGTTATGGCATTATGCGGGAGAAATCCTTAAAGATTTTACGACCTCTCGAACAGCTGACCAGCTCTCGCCGTATCATGGCAGTCAGTTTTCGGCTTTCTCTACTAAGGTGCTCGTCCGGAAGAATCGGGACACCACCGCAGTAGTTCTCCCAGTGCTACCTTAGCCGATATAGCGGAACGTAAGGTACCAAAACATGGGAGCCGGGCAAACCCAACTATTGACCCAAGACATGATTCGGAGCTGATGCATATAGTTCTATAAGTTCGGGGTGCCGAACTTTCATAAAGGTGTTCAGACTTTATTGCCGTGTTATGGGTAAAACGAAGCCCCTGGCATATTTTAAGGCATATCGCTGTGTACGGATGCCACTTGACAAAAGAATTTCAATAAGAAATAATAGCAGGTAAGCGCCATATAAACCACATGTTGTATTTGAATAGTACGTCTACGCGTATGAGTACAGGTAATGTGATAAAAAAGGAATATGAATGCGGAACCTGCTGAGACCAGGGGAAGAAGCTGAGTGCGGATCCGTAATATAGCCGGATGGTCATTGCGGGGAATGTCTAAGGATTCTCTTGCGCGTTCGAGCTGCCTCCGCATCGCCCGTCCTGGTCGTCGCAAGGGTGAACCTGCGAAGGAAATGTAAGAAATGTTTGCGTGCCGGAGAGCGGTTGAGCCGCTGAGTACGGCCTGTCCTGGCCTTCGCCGGAGTTTTTAATTGAGCTCTGGACGAGCCGGGCTATCCTTCCGTGAAGTAGTTCGGAGTCCCTTGACGGTGTCCGGGAGCTTGGACGTCGACTCGAGGTTCGGCTGCAAGGTGCTACTCATTGTTTCTGCTGTTAAGGCAGTGGTGTACTTGTTGGTGCCGAGGGAAGGTTCGGCCTTGCCATTAACCGTGATGACGCCACGTGGACCGGGCATCTTGAGCTTACGGTAGGCATAATGTGGCACCGCGTTGAATCGAGTGAACGTGGTTCGTCCGAGCAGTGCCTGATGATCACTGCGTAAAGGGACGATTTCGAAGATTAACTCTTCGGTACGGTAATTTTCTGGTGATCCGAAGACTACCTCAAGGGCGATGGAGCCTGTACACCTGGCTTCCACACCTGGTATAATGCCTCTGAAAGTGGCTTTACTGGGTTTGATCACCGAATGATCGATGCCCATCTTGCGCACTGTGTCCTGGTAAAGCAGATTTAGACTGCTGCCTCCGTCCATAAGGACTCGAGTGAGGTGGAACCCGTAAATTATTGGGTCGAGGACTAGTGCGACTGGATTGCCCTGATTGGCGTTAACCGGACGATCCATGTGGTTGAAGGTGACCGGCCCTAGTTTATATTGTGGGACGACTGGTTCCGTTAAGTTGGCATCCCTAAGGGTGCATATCCGGTCCGAATTGGGAACTTGGGTGGTATTTACCACATTCGCTGATTGAGTATGCGGGGGGAATTTCTTTTGCCCTCCTGTGTTCGGTGATCTGGGCTCTTCGTCGCCGTCATCACTTTGAGACCCCCCTTCTCCGTTTTTGGCGCCTGCCCTGCCGGCCTGTTTGAAGACCCAGCATTCTCTGTTGGTGTGGGTGGCTGGCGTTCCTGGGGTGCCATGAATTTGGCATTGGCGATCGAGTATGCGGTCCAGACTAGATGGACCCGAATTGTTATTTTTGGGTGGCCCTTTCCGCTGACCGGACTTTGAGTCCCTAAACCCGGCATTAACTGTCGTATTTTCGGCGTTTTCACCATATTTACGACGCTTGTGTTTGTTGCGTAGTGGTTTGCCGTTGCTATCCCTGGCCTCTGATGTGCCAGGTTTGCTTGCTGTATTGTTACTACGAGCCAACCAGCTATCTTCGCCCGCGCAAAAGCGGGTCATAAGTGTCGTGAGGGCTGCCATGGATTTTGGCTTCTCTTGACCGAGGTGCCAGGCGAGCCACTCGTCACGGATGTTATGCTTAAATGCCGCTAAGGCCTCTGCATCCGAATAGTCGACAATTTGGTTCTTCTTAGTTAGGAACCGGGTCCAGAATTTCCTGGCCGATTCCCCTGACTGCTGAGTTATATGACTTAAATCGTCAGCATCCGGCGGTCGCACATAAGTGCCATGAAAATTGTCCAGGAATGCATCTGCCAGGCTCTCCAGCTCCCGATGGAGTTTGCCGGCAAGCTATTGAGCCAATGCCGAGCTGGCCCTTTGAGTTTTAGTGGGAGATATTTGATGGCATGTAGATCATCCCCGCGGGCCATGTGAATGTGGAGGAAGAAGTCTTCTATCCATACCGCGGGGTCTATAGTACCATCATATGATTCAATGTTTACGGGTTTAAAACCCTCTGGGAATTCATGATCCATTACTTCATCAGTGAAGCATAGGGGGTGTGCGGAGCCTCTGTGCCGGGCTATATCACGACGCAGTTTGTATGAGTCTTGTCTGCTGTATTCGGCCCGGCCGGATTTGCTTTTAGTGTATCCGGCGTGACGGTCATCGTCCCGCGTTAGGGCGCGCCCCCGTGATCCGTAGATCGATCTTGCATGGTTTGCTTTGTTTTCCAATGGGTCTTGCAGGTCCCGCGTGTTGCCCCGGGCCTTGGTATTTTTGTTTGAATGGCGGCGGGGTGCGGGCTGGACTTCGGGCTGATATGCCTCTCTGTCTCGGCCACGAGGTGGCCGATCAGCCGCATCATACGCTGGTGATGTAGGTTTCAATGCTTCCTCCTCGAGTTGGGGTAGCAACCTGCGCTTTGGGTAACTCTTGGTTGGGCGCTCGAGTTCGTATTCCTCGGCCGCCAGGACGTCAGTCCATCTATCCGCTAGCAGATCTTGATCAGCTCGAAGCTGTTGTTGCTTTTTCTTCAGGCTGTTTGCTGTGGCTATAAGCCGGCGCTTGAAGCGCTCCTGTTCGACGAGATCCTCAGGCACGATAAATTCTTCGTCGCCGAGGCTTACCTCGTCTTCGGAGAGAGGCATGTAATTGTCATCCTCTGGTTCTCCGTTTGCTGCCTGTTCCGGAGGGCTAGCTTGTTCATCCTCCCGCTCAAGATCTGGCTGGAGGGGATCATCGCCGTCTTCGGCACTATCCAGAGCGTTATCGTCTCTTGTGCCGGTATCACTACTTTTGCTATGGCGGGACTTAGAGCGGCGCCGCTGACGTCAGTGCTTGGATTGATTCTTGGAGGGGTTATCCTCCGTTGTCTTATCGCCATCCCCTTCTTTGGGGGTGTCCACCATGTATATGTCATACGATGAGGTGGCAGTCCAGCGCCCTATGGGCGGTGGTTCTTGTTCGTCTCCTGCATCGTCGTCCATACCGTCGATGTCTTCGGAGTCGAAATCGAGCATGTCGGTTAAATCGTCGACAGTGGCTACTAAGTGGGTGGTGGGTGGGGAGCAAATTTCTTCGTCGTCCGCCTCCCATTCTAGCCGGACATAGTTCGGCCAAGGTTCTCCTGACAAGGAGAGAGACCTCAACGAATTTAGCACATCCCCAAAAGGCGAGTGCTGAAAGATATCTGCGGAGGTAAACTCCATGATCGGTGCCCAATCGGATTCGACGGGCACGGACGCAGGCGGCTCGGAGCCCGTGGCCGGGGACGAATCCAACAGTTCGGCAACACGGGTCTCGTAGGAGGTGAAGTTAGTATTCAGCTCTATCGCCACTGAGTGTGCGGCCTCCGTGGTGGGGTCCATCCACCCATCCTCGGATGGCGCAATTTGGTCCGGATGGAGGGTCGGAGTAGTTGCAAGTGTGATCTCCCGAACACTGTCCGACGGCAGAGCTAAATCACGCTCGTCGTGATTGTGCGGCGCACCTGACATGGGCTCGAATCCGTCGAAGATCAAGTCTCCGCGGATGTCGGCAGTATAGTTCAAGTTTCCAAACCTGACCTGATGGCCAGGGGCGTAGCTTTCGATCTGCTCCGGATGACCAAGCGAGTTGGCCCGCAGTGCGAAGCCGCCGAATACGAAGATCTGTCCGGGGAGGAAAACCTCACCCTGGATCGCATCATTGGCGATGATTAAAGGAGCCATCAAACCTTTTGGTAACGACACAGTGGAACTCTCAATGAAAGCACCAATGTCGGTGTCAAAACCGGCGGATCTCGGGTAGGGGGTCCCGAACTGTGCGTCTAAGGCGGATGGTAACAGGAGGCGGGGGACACGATGTTTACCCAGGTTCGGGCCCTCTCGATGGAGGTAATACCCTACTTCCTGCTTGATTGATCTTGATGATATGAGTATTACAAGAGTTGATCTACCACGAGATCGTAGAGGCTAAACCCTAGAAGCTAGCCTATGGTATGATTGTTGTTGTCCGACGGACTAAACCCTCCGGTTTATATAGACACCGGAGGGGGCTAGGGTTACACAGAGTCGGTTACATGGGAGGAGATCTACATATCCGTATTGCCAAGCTTGCCTTCCACGCCAAGGAGAGTCCTATCCGGACACGGGTCGAAGTCTTCAATCTTGTATCTTCATAGTCCAACAGTCCGGCTGTCCGAGGACCCCCTAATCCAGAACTCCCTCAGCGGGTGCGATCGGGGCCAACATCATGTGGTGGTTTTGGTAGCACATGTCAGTGCCCTATCACTGGGAGAAGGAATCTATGGCGTCGTAAACACCGGAATTTTATCAGATCTTTTGACATCCTTCTGAAAACAATTTACATTGGATTATTACTGGGCCATAAAATTTGACACCAATTTTTGTCAGTTTTTTGTACTGAACGCTAGACTGCTAGACTCGATGATGCTGGTAGTCAAGACCAACAATGAAGAGTTCGTGGCAAAACAACATTAGAAGCTTCAACTAGAGAACAAGGCTTCAGATGGTGCTCAGTTTAATTTCACTACTCAAGGTGGACACAATTTTTTTGGACAAAATATAAAATATGTTTGATGATCTAGATTTATTTTATCTTTTCAAAATATTTCGTTGAAAGTACTTCATTCGGTCGAGTGAGATGTATATCCAATAAGTGTATCTCATTTTGTCTCTCATACAAAGCATACGTTTTATTACTTGTATTTGATATTTGTATTATCTAGAACCTTGGAAGATTCAAACAAACTTATCAATAATTATGATGTTAACTTGTATTTGATGTTTCTTAAGAAACATCAAATGCAAGTTAACATCATAATTATTGATAGCTTTGTTTGAATCTTGCAAGGTTCTAGATAATACAAACATCAAATAAAAGTAACAAAACAAACGGTTTGTATGAGGCACAAAATGAGATACACTAACTCGACATATATCTCAGTGGACCAAACGAAGTATTTTCAATGGAATATTTTAGAAAGATCAATTGAATCAAGATCACGGACATATTTTATGTTATGCCCCAAAAAATTTGCGTCCACCTCGAGTAGAAATTAAATTGACCACCATTTGAAGCCTTGTTCTCTAGCTGGAGCTTCTAGCATTGTTTTGCCAAGAACTCCTCATTGTTGGTCTTGACGACCAGTATCATCGAGTCTAGCACTCTTGCATTCAATACAAAAAAGTGACAAAATCGATGTCTGACTTTATGCCCCAAAAGTATGCAACATATATTATTTTCACATGGATGTCAAAAGATCTGATAAGACCCCGGTGTTTACGACGCCATATATTATTATTTTTTCCTGTGCGGTGTGCATCGCTCGCGCCAACCGACCAAATGTGTGTGCATGGCTCGGCGAGGAGGCCATTCACGCCGTCAGTTTCAAGCTGGCCTCCTGTGACTGGCTCCTTGGGGCTCTCTGTGTCGTCTGATCTGCCCGAACGGTGCGCACCCGGGCAGCTTGTCTCGAGGGTCCATGATGGGTGGACTATGGGCGCGCCCGAGGCGACCATCGTGTTGTGATTTCGGTCGTGCCCTTGTGAGCCCCCCCTTCCCGGTGTGGTGCCCCGGACCACACGCGAGGGGGAAGCCGGCTCACCCTGTCAGCATCCGCGGATGATAACGCATGCAGCGAGCTACTCCCTTCGTAAACTAATATAAAAGCGTTTAGATCACTATGTGCGAGCCGGATAGGCGCGTGTGCCCATGCCCGATTGTGCGTGCATGCACGACATCTCGCTATAGACAGTTGTTCGGTTGATGGGCATCACAGGGTAGATCGTTGTTGGGTATGCTGCCTAGAGGCCCCTGCTGGTCTTTCGTTCGCGTGCGTCGGCTACACTCGTGTGTCGGGTCACCCGCCGGGTGTGCCTACACGGTCAAGCGCGTGATGCATACACCTAGGGCGTGTTTGGTTGTCGTCGCCTATAGTATCCGCGTTGCATACACATCTCCACTCAGCCTGGCTCTAGAAAAACAGCCTCATATACGACATCTGTGATTTGTTTGGTTGCCTGCATTAGGAGATCAACTTTGGCACGTTGTTTGGTTGCCTGCATTGTCTCGACGCATACAACTACATGATCTTTGGTTGCCCACATGGGGTATAATTAAGAGCTATCACTTGCACTTAGCACACAGGGTTAAGAGATAGCAGAGGAAGTGGGAGAAGAAATGCAGTGTGCGCCGGACCATGGCGACTGCGGTGGATAGTGGTCGTCGCGCCATGCCCGACATGACGAGCATGGAGTCGTGGACGAGCGACCCCGTCGGCGGCACGGCGAGCGACACCGTCGGCAAACTAGTTACGGTGCTCACGCAAAGACAGTCGACAGAGGAGGAGAATGCAGTGCCCGCGCCATGGTATCATCAGTGCAGTGGACGAGAGAGGAGGCCGAGATGATCGACACCGGAAATGACTCCAGTGTAGTAGGGCGAGAGAGAGGAGGCCAAGATGATTGACCCCGTTGGCGGTCGCCGAACTACAGTGTGCACGGAGGCAGAAGACACAAGAAAGCAGTGTGCACGCCATTACAACGTCAGTGCAGTAGGAGGACGGCAGAGAGTAGGCCGAGATGAGCGATGCCGTAAACGAATCTAGTGTAGTAGGACGTGGGCAAGGAGATCAAGGGGAGCCGGCGTCGAGAGGGACGAATAGGAGGACTCTGAGCAGAGGAAAGATGAGCTCGACGGCGGCAGTGCAGTAGACTGATGCTCAAAGAGAGATGAAGCTACGATCGTCGAAACCAAAAACTTACAACACGAATGTTGTGAGGAACTACGAGATTAGGCTGCTGGTCAAAGGAAATTTCAAACGATCGATCATGCGCGACGAATCTGACAAAATTCGTCAAGAATAGCTTCAAACGGGAAGACGAAATTAAGAACTTACGGCCGACGAAACTACCAACCAATCGCCTAAATGGAACCGTAGCATCGAGGTGCATCTTTTTTGTGTAGAGCTTACCTCGAATCGAAGCACCATTGTGTAGATTAGAAGGGTCTAGGAAGAATAGAATTAGAGGGAAGGTTAATGGAGGTAGGAGAAGATAAGCACGCACGCACATGCTGCATACCAGCTCGTATCCCTCCCATCTTCCCTTGTGCAAGTGGCCCACCTTGTGCGCTCGCCTCAGCCTGGCTCGCTAGAAACTGCCGATCTGAGCGTTTCCAGCGAGCCAGGCCCAAGTGTGCTTTAAGGTTCGTGCCATGCGGGCCGCACAATAAACGCAGGCAACCAAACGGGCCACTTTCTTCCCGCACGGGCCAGACTGGGCCTAATATGGACAACCAAACATGCCCCTATAGGTCCGGGCTGTGGGTGGGACACCCTATTGCACTTGGTGCCGTCTGCACCAGTGCCCCGGTTGCGCCCGTGTGTTGGGTTGCCCACGTCCGGGTACATTATCTTATTTGTGTTGTGTCGGTTTGGCCCGCTGTGTTTTGCATCGATGGATTTGTAGGAGTGTGGGTATTTTCATACATGGGGTGTGCGTTCTTATATACTCTCTCTCTCACACACACTCCTTTCCACTTGCACAGTTCTCTTTGAGTTGCAGCTAGGGTTTATTCCAATTTTCTTGGCGCGGGGGCTTTGTTTGCCGTCGGCGTCTGCCGACGTTGCCGTTCGTTTGTCATTTCAAGCATTGTTCACCGTCGGAGTCCGCCGACGTGTTGTTCTTTCATCGTTCCAACTGAGGTTCATGTTTGCATGCTTATTTTTCTTCATGTTAGCCGTTCTCAGCTAATCACAGATCGCCATAGCTTTTCCTTTTTGCGGCGTCTGTACTTGTTTCTGTTACTTGGCTATTGTTTGAGGTAAGTTCTTTCCTACGATGCTCCTGTTGTCTTCTCTTTCTTTCTGCAGGGTTTGTTATGTCTGGTTTGTTTTGCACCTCTTCTCGTCACTTGTCATCTTTTTTCTTTCCTTGTCTTGGTTTTAGGTCCTTTTAGCAGTTGGTGTTTGTCCATTGTGCATGTTCTTGTCTCGACATTCTTATGTACTTTTGTTTTGGTTGGGTGTTGGCTATTTGCATGTATTTCTTCTTGTTCTTGTTGTTCATGTGTTTGACAAGCTCGCTCTATATGCACTGTATTGGGGTTATTGTTTAGTGCCCTTTTTGCATTGCTTGTTCTTTGCATGAACGGATGGTATTAAATAACTTTCAAGTTTGTGGTTAAGGGCCCTGCCTTCTCAAAATCTTCATTCAAGAGTGATTGAAGAGGTTTTGAAGAAATTATCCAGGCCGAGGAATACCAAACACGACTTTGTAAACGCCATCATGGCTCTTTTTGGATGGCGACGACGAGCCGACAGAGGATTTAGGGCACACAAGTGCGGGGGCATGCACTTTGTGGGCCGTTGATCTGCGCCAAGATTCGCACATATGTTTGTGTATATACTCTTTTTGTGTTGTATAACACTTCGTATATGTCTCTAATGTTATGTATAAACCATGTCTCTGTTTTTCCATGAGCCAGATAACTGTTCGCATGGGGTATATACGGTAAGTCAATCTGCTGCACATATACAAGTCCCAATGAGAGCGATCCATTCAGAGTACATATAGCTAGCTCTTCTTCCTCTGTTCTTCTTCGTTGTTATCTCTCTCTTTCTAGTTCACTCTCATCTTACAAGAAATAGAATCCTAAAGTAAAATTGGTTATTACCTGAATCTGCTGAAATAGATACAAATTATCAGCAATACAAGTGGAGTTCTATCGGAAAGTTGGTCTTAAAGGTTAGTTATATTTGCATATTTCGTCTAATGTCCTCTTTCTTTTTGTGTTTTGCAAACTGATGATCCAACTCGGTTGTTTGGTTTCTCAAATCGATGTATTGGATACATTAACTATGTCTTCTCTCAAATACTATCATTTTAAAACTTCGATGGAAATAGTACGGTTAGCGGCAATACAATGTATATATGATTTTTTTTGGTTCAGTTATTGAGGATGGAACTTAATCTATTTAACTTTTATTTATTACATTTGTTTTACTTCATGAGTCCTAAAATATATTGACTGTATTAACTTGAAATCCTACATAATTGTGTTTGCTGAGAGATGCTACGATTCCGATTGTTACATGGGGCATATTATGGTTGCATATGTTGTGATGTATGTAATGTACATAAGAAAGCATGTTCTTAAGTTACAGGGAACAAAACGTAATTGATTCGAGTTCTAGTTAGTTGATTTTTTCACTTCATTACCACTAAAACATGTTTCATGTATGTGACATGCTATGATTAGTAGCGCTATGTTTATATATGTAATAATTTTGGATTAAGTTACATTCGTCATACTTAATTTTGTTGTCTTAAGTTAAAAGTTCATATGGATGAAACTTAATATATTAAGCTTGCGATTTAATAATCCGTTTCAATGCATAACAAGTAGAATATTGCGATTTAATAATTTGTTTCAGTGCATAATATGATGCTCTTGCTATAAAGTTATTAGGTTAGAAACTTAATTGATTCAAGTAATACAAGTGTGTAAGCATCATTATATCATGTGTGAAACATTGAAAGTTATTGTTATGCCCATCTACTGTACTTCAGTGAGGTAATAAATATAAAGATTTATTTATGTACTGTAAGCAATGTATTAAATAGTAATAATTAACTTAGTAATTATTCTAAAAACTATCAGTGATGTCAGTGTTAATAAGCTATGTGAGTTGTGTTTAAGACAACTTACTAAGTGAATTCATGTTTTCATCTTACATTTTATTAGGTTGTTCAAACGACATGTCATCTGGATACAGTGATGTTGGGAAAAGAGAAATTTCTGTTGCAGCAACCAAATATCCGAATTGTGTTTTAAAGTCTACGTTAGACGTTGATCATGTATGAAACATTTCTGTCCCACCACGTCCTTCAATTGATGTTCAACTAGCATCCGAAGGTAAAAAATATTTATCAACATGACTTATATGCAGTCTTCGGCAGTGATGTTATTGACAAGTTGTTTCGTATCAGATGAATTATCTATATGGAACTATCTAGAAAATGAAAATATAGTGCATGCTAATATATTCCAAAAATTCTCACCATAATGCTAATCCAGTACTTATGTTCAACAGCTCAAAAGATAAATAAATTATTATTTTGAAGTGTTGTCAGAGTTATAATGGTTAACTATTTTGTTATTTAACATTGCTTCTATATTCACTAAACAATCGTAGTACAAGTAGTTGACAATTACTTCTATTGTAGCTCATAAAGCAGTGGATAAGTATGTACTTCATACTTCAATCATGTCAAGTAGTATTGAAGATAATGTGGAGAAATTTGTGTTACAAATTATACATGAAGTAAATTGTCATCAGAAAGGGATTGAAAGTAATGGACAACACAACATCGATTTTGGACATCTTATCGATATTCAAGTTATATGAAAAGAAGTTAAATGTGTTCTATTTCAATCAAATATTTTAAATGTTTCCTCACGGTTGGATCTGCCATTAGAAAAATTGTCTCGGTTTCTTGAGGAACTGATATTAAAGACAAGTAAAGAACAACTTGACAGGTATGAATAGCTAAAGGTACTCTTGTATATTTTTATGGGAAATATTTTCAGACTAATGCTTACTATTTAAAATTTAAATTTGTTTTAGTGCATGGATAAAAGATTATATCCCCGCTATATAAATATCACTGGAAGAAGTATCGTAGAGCAACTGATTAGCAGACAATGTATGGATCACGAGATTTATATTATATGTGTTCAAAGGCTTAATCAGTTGGATGATGAGCATCCAAAACATGGTGATTTACGACAAAGTAGGATATTTCTTAAACCAGAGTTTGTTGTAAGCATATTTTCTGCATTCTTATTTAATATAACAAGATAGCATGTTAATGGTTGTTAACATACCTAAAATGATATGCAGACATTTGCTTCTGCAAAAATTGATGTTACGAAGGCGAAGTCATTCAGAATATATTAATTGGGAGTGATCTAAAGTGTCATGTTAGTTCTACAAGAATGGTAATTTATTGGCTGTTATGAATTCTTTTCTCCAATATTTGATAGTATTTACACTATATATTTGATGCATACAAATTCAGTTAATCATTGGCGTACCAATGAAGGGAGGTTGGTCATCTTAGAGCATCTACAGTCGGACTCAGCAAATCCGGCCCCTCAAACGCACGCGGACACGACCGAGCTCGTCCGCGGACACTGGCCGAGCACGCCTCATATTTCCTTCTCCACATATAACTCCCTCATATTCATCCCTTAAATTCATACAAAAAGCATGCAGAATGTATAGCTACATACTACGTTCTATACTACTCAAATTTCGTCGTTGTCGGAGATGGCCTGAGTCGCCTGCGCCGGAGCCGGAGCCGCCTGCGCCACCTGAGCCTCGGCCGACGGCGACGCCTGACCTCCGCAGCCGACTCCGCGCGGATGGAGTTCAGGATGGCGTGTTGCTCCGTCCACACGCCCACGTCCTCCTCCATCGCAAGCGCCTCCTCCTCCCCCACATCCAGCGGCGGCGCTTCCTCCGCGGGCTCCTGCTCCTCCTCCTCTTCCTCGCCCGCCGGCTCCTGCTCCTCCTTCTCTTCCTCGCCCATTGGCTCCTGCTCCTCCTCCTCTTCCTCCTCCGCCGGCTCCTCCTCCTCCTCCTAAGCCGGCTCCTCCTCCTCCTCCTCTTCCTCCTCCGCCGGTTCCTCCTCCTCCTCCGCCGGCTCCTCCTCATCCACCTCCTCAAAATCCTCCTACGACTCCAGAGGTAGCCCCGCTTCCCTACGGATCCGGACCTGCTCAAGGAGGAAGAGACGGTGCTGGATCGTGTAGTAGCGGCGGCGTGGGGGCATGGCTAACGGTCTTGAGTGGCGGCGGGGGGATGGAAGAGGCGGATGTGCTAGGGCTGGGGGCGCCGACCAGCTTAAATAGCCGACTACGACCTCGGGCGGGGAGCGGGGAGCAGGAGTGGCGCCATGCGGCGTTCACACCGCGGCGACGGTCGAGGCACCCGTCGGACTATCGGGTTCCCCGGTGAATCCGCGTGGGGCCACGCCGCTAGGCCGACGTGGCGGGCGTGCCCGGGCTGAAGGAAATATGCCCTAGAGGCAATAATAAAGTTGTTATTTATATTTCCTTATATCACAATAAATGTTTATTATTCATGCTAGAATTGTATTAACCGGAAACTTACTACATGTGTGAATACATAGACAAAACAGAATGTCCCTAGTATGCCTCTACTTGACTAGCTCGTTAATCAAAGATGGTTAAGTTTCCTGACCATGGACATGTGTTGTCATTTGATGAACGGGATCACATCATTAGAGAAAGATGTTATGGACAAGACCCATCCGTTAGCTTATCACTATGATCGTTTGGTTTATTGCTATTGCTTTCTTCATGACTTATACATGTTCCTATGACTATAAGATTATGCAACTCCCGAATACCGGAGGAACACTTAGTGTGCTATCAAACGTCACAACATAACTGGGTGATTATAAAGATGCTCTACAGGTGTCTCCGGTGGTGTTTGTTGAGTTGGCATAGATTGAGATTAGGATTTGTCGCTCTGATTGTCGGAGAGGTATCTCTGGGCCCTCTCGGTAATGCACATCACAATAAGGCTTGCAAGCAATGTGACTAATGAGTTAGTTGCGGGATGATGCATTACGGAACGAGTAAAGAGACTTGCCGGTAACGAGATTGAACTAGGTATGATGATACCGACGATCGAATCTCGGGGAAGTAACATACCGATGACAAAGGGAACAACGTATGTTGTTATGCGGTTTGACCGATAAAGATCTTGTAGAATATGTAGGAGCCAATATGAGCATCCAGGTTCCACTATTGGTTATTGACCGGAGAGGTGTCTCGGTCATGTCTACATAGTTCTCGAACCCGTATGGTCCGCACGTTTAACGTTCGATGACGAATTGGTATTATGAGTTTATGTGATTTGATGTACCGAAGGTTGTTCGGAGTCCCGGGTGAGATCACGGACATGACGAGGGGTCTCGAAATGGTTGAGACGTAAAGATCGATATATTGGAAGGCTATATTATCGGAAAGGTTCCGAGTGATTCGGGTATTTTTCGGAGTACCGGAGAGTTACGGGAATTCGCCTGGGGAAGTAGTGAGCCTTAATGGGCCATACGGGAAAGGAGAGAAGGGCCTCAAGGGGTGGCCGCGCCCCCCCATGGCAAGTCCGAATTGGACTAGGGAGGGGGCGGCACCCCCCCTCTCTTTCCTTCCCTCTCTCCCACTCCTTCCCTCTCTCCCCTATTGGAAAAGGAAGGGGACTCCAACTAGGATTGGGAATCCTAGTTGGACTCCCCCTATAGGTGCGCCCTGTTGGGTAACGTAGTAATTTCAAAAAATTTCCTACGAACACGCAAGATCATGGTGATGCATAGCAACGAGAGGGGAGAGTGTTGTCCACGTACCCTCGTAGACCGAAAGCGGAAACGTTAACACAACGCGGTTGATGTAGTCGTACGTCTTCACGATCCGACCGATCAAGTACCGAACGCACGTCACCTCCGAGTTCAGCACACGTTCAGCTCGATGACGTCCCTCGAACTCCGATCCAGCCGAGTGTTGAGGGAGAGTTTCGTCAGCACGACGGCGTGGTGACGATGATGATGTTCTACCGATGCAGGGCTTCGCCTAAGAACCGCTACGATATTATCGAGGTGTAATATGGTGGAGGGGGGCACCGCACACGGCTAAGAGATCAATAGATCAATTGTTGTGTCTATGGGGTGCCCCCTGCCCCCGTATATAAAGGAGCAAGGGGGAGGTCGGCCGGCCCTTGTTGGCGCGCCAGGAGGAGGAGTCCTCCTCCTAGTAGGAGTAGGACTCCCCTCTTTCCTACTCCTACTAGGAGGGGGAAAGGAACGGGGAGAGGGAGAAGGAAAGGCGGGCGCCGCCCCCCCTCTCCTAGTCCAATTCGGACCAGAGGGGGAGGGGGCGCGCGGCCCCTCCTGGCTGCCCCTCTCTCTCCACTAAGGCCCATAAGGCCCATTACTTCTCCCCCCGGGGGGGGGGGGGGTTCCGGTAACCCTCCGGCACTCCGGTTTTCTCCGAAATCACCCGGAACACTTCCGGTGTCCGAATATAGTCGTCCAATATATCAATCTTTATGTCTCGACCATTTCGAGACTCCTTGTCATGTCCGTGATCACATCCGGGACTCCGAACAACCTTCGGTACATCAAAACATATAAACTCATAGTATAACTGTCATCGTAACGTTAAGCGTGCGGACCCTACGGGTTCGAGAACTATGTAGACATGACCGAGACACGACTCCGGTCAATAACCAATAGCAGAACCTGGATGCTCATATTGGCTCCCACATATTCTACGAAGATCTTTATCGGTCAGACCGCATAACAACATATGTTGTTCCCTTTGTCATCGGTATGTTACTTGCCCGAGATTCGATCGTCGGTATCTCAATACCTAGTTCAATCTTGTTACCGGCAAGTCTCTTTACTCGTTCCATAATACATCATCTTGCAACAAACTCTTTAGTTGCAATGCTTGCAAGGCTTAAGTGATGTGCATTAGCGAGAGGGCCCAGAGATACCTCTCCGACAATCGGAGTGACAAATCCTAATCTCGAAATACGCCAACCCAACAAGTACCTTCGGAGACACCTGTAGAGCACCTTTATAATCACCCAGTTACGTTGTGACGTTTGGTAGCACACAAAGTGTTCCTCCGGTAAACGGGAGTTGCATAATCTCATAGTCATAGGACCATGTATAAGTCATGAAGAAAGCAATAGCAACATACTAAACGATCAAGTGCTAAGCTAACAGAATGGGTCAAGTCATGTCTATGCCTAGGAAACATAACCATCTTTGATCAACGAGCTAGTCAAGTAGAGGCATACTAGTGACACTCTGTTTGTCTATGTATTCACACAAGTATTATGTTTCCGGTTAATACAATTCTAGCATGAATAATAAACATTTATCATGAAATAAGGAAATAAATAATAACTTTATTATTGCCTCTAGGGCATATTTCCTTCAGTCCCCCACTTGCACTAGAGTCAATAATCTAGATTACACAGTAATGATTCTTACACCCATCGAGTCTTGGTGCTGATCATGTTTTGCTCGTGGAAGAGGCTTAGTCAACGGGTCTGCAACATTCAGATCCGTATGTATCTTGCAAATTTCTATGTCTCCCACCTGGACTAAATCCCAGATGGAATTGAAGCGTCTTTTGATGTGCTTGGTTCTCTTGTGAAATCTGGATTCCTTTGCTAAGGCAATTGCACCAGTATTGTCACAAAAGATTTTCATTGGACCCGATGCACTAGGTATGACACCTAGATCGGATATGAACTCCTTCATCCAGACTCCTTCATTTGCTGCTTCCGAAGCAGCTATGTACTCTGCTTCACACGTAGATCCCGCCACGACGCTTTGTTTAGAACTGCACCAACTGACAGCTCCACCGTTCAATGTAAACACGTATCCGGTTTGCGATTTAGAATCGTCCGGATCAGTGTCAAAGCTTGCATCGACGTAACCATTTACGATGAGCTCTTTGTCACCTCCATAAACGAGAAACATATCCTTAGTCCTTTTCAGGTATTTCAGGATGTTCTTGACCGCTGTCCAGTGATCCACTCCTGGATTACTTTGGTACCTTCCTGCTAGACTTATAGCAAGGCATACATCAGGTCTGGTACACAGCATTGCATACATGATAGAGCCTATGGCTGAAGCATAGGGAACATCTTTCATCTTCTCTCTATCTTCTGCAGTGGTCGGGCATTGAGTCTTACTCAATTTCACACCTTGTAACACAGGCAAGAACCCTTTCTTTGCTTGATCCATTTTGAACTTTTTCAAAACTTTGTCAAGGTATGTGCTTTGTGAAAGTCCAATTAAGCGTCTTGATCTATCTCTATAAATCTTGATGCCCAATATATACGCAGCTTCACCGAGGTCTTTCATTGAAAAACTCTTATTCAAGTATCCCTTTATGCTATCCAGAAATTCTATATCATTTCCAATCAGCAATATGTCATCCACATATAATATCAGAAATGCTACAGAGCTCCCACTCACTTTCTTGTAAATACAGGCTTCTCCAAAAGTCTGTATAAAACCAAATGCTTTGATCACACTATCAAAGCGTTTATTCCAACTCCGAGAGGCTTGCACCAGTCCATAAATGGATCGCTGGAGCTTGCACACTTTGTTAGCTTCCTTTGGATCGACAAAACCTTCCGGTTGCATCATATACAACTCTTCTTCCAGAAATCCATTCAGGAATGCAGTTTTGACATCCATTTGCCAAATTTCATAATCATAAAATGCGGCAATTGCTAACATGATTCGGACAGACTTAAGCATCGCTACGGGTGAGAAGGTCTCATCGTAGTCAATCCCTTGAACTTGTCGAAAACCTTTCGCAACAAGTCGAGCTTTATAGACAGTAACATTACCGTCAGCGTCAGTCTTCTTCTTGAAGATCCATTTATTTTCAATGGCTTGCCGATCATCGGGCAAGTCAACCAAAGTCCATACTTTGTTCTCATACATGGATCCCATCTCGGATTTCATGGCCTCAAGCCATTTTGCGGAATCTGGGCTCACCATCGCTTCTTCATAGTTCGTAGGTTCGTCATGGTCTAGTAACATAACCTCCAGAACAGGATTACCGTACCACTCTGGTGCGGATCTTACTCTGGTTGATCTACGAGGTTCAGTAATAACTTGATCTGAAGTTTCATGATCATCATCATTAACTTCCTCACTAATTGGCGTAGGTGTCACAGAAACTGGTTTCTGTGATGAACTACTTTCCAATAAGGGAGCAGGTACAGTTACCTCATCAAGTTCTACTTTCCTCCCACTCACTTCTTTCGAGAGAAACTCCTTCTCCAGAAAATTTCCGAATTTAGCAACAAAAGTTTTGCCTTCGGATCTGTGATAGAAGGTGTACCCAACAGTCTCCTTTGGGTATCCTATGAAGACACATTTCTCCGATTTGGGTTCGAGCTTATCAGGTTGAAGTTTTTTCACATAAGCATCGCAGCCCCAAACTTTAAGAAACGACAACTTTGGTTTCTTGCTAAACCACAGTTCATAAGGCGTCGTCTCAACGGATTTTGATGGTGCCCTATTTAACGTGAATGCAGCCGTCTCTAAAGCATAACCCCAAAACGATAGCGGTAAATCAGTAAGAGACATCATAGATCGCACCATATCTAGTAAAGTACGATTACGACGTTCGGACACACCATTACGTTGTGGTGTTCCGGGTGGCGTGAGTTGCGAAACTATTCCGCATTGTTTCAAATGTAGACCAAACTCGTAACTCAAATATTCTCCTCCACGATCTGATCGTAGAAACTTTATTTTCTTGTTACGATGATTTTCAACTTCACTCTGAAATTCTTTGAACCTTTCAAATGTTTCAGACTTATGTTTCATTAAGTAGATATACCCATATCTGCTCAAATCATCTGTAAAGGTGAGAAAATAACGATATCCGCCACGAGCCTCAATATTCATCGGACCACATACATCTGTATGTATGATTTCCAACAAATCTGTTGCTCTCTCCATAGTTCCGGAGAACGGTGTTTTAGTCATCTTGCCCATGAGGCACGGTTCGCAAGTACCAAGTGATTCATAATCAAGTGGTTCCAAAAGTCCATCAGTATGGAGTTTCTTCATGCGCTTTACACCGATATGACCTAAACGGCAGTGCCACAAATAAGTTGCACTATCATTATCAACTCTGCATCTTTTGGCTTCAATATTATGAATATGTGTATCACTACTATCGAGATTCAACAAAAATAGACCACTCTTCAAGGGTGCATGACCATAAAAGATATTACTCATATAAATAGAACAACCATTATTCTCTGATTTAAATGAATAACCGTCTCGCATCAAACAAGATCCAGATATAATGTTCATGCTTAACGCTGGCACCAAATAACAATTATTTAGGTCTAAAACTAATCCCGAAGGTAGATGTAGAGGTAGCGTGCCGACCGCGATCACATCGACTTTGGAACCATTTCCCACGCGCATCGTCACCTCGTCCTTAGCCAATCTTCGCTTAATCCGTAGCCCCTGTTTCGAGTTGCAAATATTAGCAACAGAACCAGTATCAAATACCCAGGTGCTACTGCGAGCATTAGTAAGGTACACATCAATAACATGTATATCACATATACCTTTGTTCACCTTGCCATCCTTCTTATCCGCCAAATACTTGGGGCAGTTCCGCTTCCAGTGACCAGTCTGCTTGCAGTAGAAGCACTCAGTCTCAGGCTTAGGTCCAGACTTGGGTTTCTTCTCCTGAGCAGCAACTTGTTTGCTGTTCTTCTTGAAGTTCCCCTTCTTCTTCCCTTTACCCTTTTTCTTGAAACTAGTGGTCTTATTGACCATCAACACTTGATGCTCCTTTTTGATTTCTACCTCCGCAGCCTTTAGCATTGCGAAGAGCTCGGGAATCGTCTTATCCA
Source organism: Triticum aestivum (assembly GCF_018294505.1). Classification (NCBI taxonomy): domain Eukaryota; kingdom Viridiplantae; phylum Streptophyta; class Magnoliopsida; order Poales; family Poaceae; genus Triticum; species Triticum aestivum. Next base: position 84,454,569 of record NC_057808.1, read on the forward strand.
TCCCTTGCATATTATAGTTCATCACGAAGCTCTTGTAGCTTGGTGGCAGTGATTGAAGAATTCTGTCAATGACGCTATCATCCGGAAGATTAACTCCCAGTTGAATCAAGTGATTGTTATACCCAGACATTTTGAGTATATGCTCACTGACAGAACTATTCTCTTCCATCTTGCAGCTGTAGAACTTATTGGAGACTTCATATCTCTCAATCCGGGCATTTGCTTGAAATATTAACTTCAACTCCTGGAACATCTCATATGCTCCATGACGTTCAAAACGTCGTTGAAGACCCGGTTCTAAGCCGTAAAGCATGGCACACTGAACTATCGAGTAGTCATCAGCTTTGCTCTGCCAGACGTTCATAACATCTGGTGTTGCTCCTGCAGCAGGCCTGGCACCCAGCGGTGCTTCCAGGACGTAATTCTTCTGTGCAGCAATGAGGATAATCCTCAAGTTACGGACCCAGTCCGTGTAATTGCTACCATCATCTTTCAACTTTGCTTTCTCAAGGAACGCATTAAAATTCAACGGAACAACAGCACGGGCCATCTATCTACAATTAACATAGACAAGCAAAATACTATCAGGTACTAAGTTCATGATAAATTCAAGTTCAATTAATCATATTACTTAAGAACTCCCACTTAGATAGACATCCCTCTAATCCTCTAAGTGATCACGTGATCCATATCAACTAAACCATGTCCGATCATCACGTGAGATGGAGTAGTTTCAACGGTGAACATCACTATGTTGATCATATCTACTATATGATTCACGCTCGACCTTTCGGTCTCCGTGTTCCGAGGCCATATCTGTTATATGCTAGGCTCGTCAAGTTTAACCTGAGTATTCCGCGTGTGCAACTGTTTTGCACCCGTTGTATTTGAACGTAGAGCCTATCACACCCGATCATCACGTGGTGTCTCAGCACGAAGAACTTTCGCAACGGTGCATACTCAGGGAGAACACTTATACTTTGATAATTTAGTGAAGGATCATCTTATAATGCTACCGTCAATCAAAGCAAGATAAGATGCATAAAAGATAAACATCACATGCAATCAATATAAGTTATATGATATGGCCATCATCATCTTGTGCTTGTGATCTCCATCTCCGAAGCACCGTCATGATCACCATCGTCATCGGCGTGACACCTTGATCTCCATCGAAGCATCGTTGTCGTCTCGCCAACTATTGCTTCTACGACTATCGCTACCGCTTAGTGATAAAGTAAAACAATTACATGGCGATTGCATTGCATACAATAAAGCGACAACCATATGGCTCCTGCCAGTTGCCGATAACTCGGTTACAAAACATGATCATCTCATACAATAAAATTCAGTATCATGTCTTGACCATATCACATCACAACATGCCCTGCAAAAACAAGTTAGACGTCCTCTACTTTGTTGTTGCAAGTTTTACGTTGCTGCTACGGGCTTAGCAAGAACCGTTCTTACCTACGCATCAAAACCACAACGATAGTTTGTCAAGTTGGTGTTGTTTTAACCTTCGCAAGGACCGGGCGTAGCCACACTCGGTTCAACTAAAGTGAGAGAGACAGACACCCGCCGGTCACCTTTAAGCAACGAGTGCTCGCAACGGTGAAACCAGTCTCGCGTAAGCGTACGCGTAATGTCGGTCCGGGCCGCTTCATCTCACAATACCGCCGAACCAAAGTATGACATGCTGGTAAGCAGTATGACTTATATCGCCCACAACTCACTTGTGTTCTACTCGTGCATAACATCAACGCATAAAACCAGGCTCGGATGCCACTGTTGGGGAACGTAGTAATTTCAAAAAATTCCTACGAACACGCAAGATCATGGTGATGCATAGCAACGAGAGGGGAGAGTGTTGTCCACGTACCCTCGTAGACCGAAAGCAGAAGCGTTAACACAACGCGGTTGATGTAGTCGTACGTCTTCACGATCCGACCGATCAAGTACCGAACGCACGGCACCTCCGAGTTCAGCACACGTTCAGCTCGATGACGTCCCTCGAACTCCGATCCAGCCGAGTGTTGAGGGAGAGTTTCGTCAGCACGACGGCGTGGTGACGATGATGATGTTCTACCGACGCAGGGCTTCGCCTAAGCACCGCTACGATATTATCGAGGTGTAATATGGTGGAGGGGGGCACCGCACACGGCTAAGAGATCAATAGATCAATTGTTGTGTCTATGGGGTGCCCCCTGCCCCCGTATATAAAGGAGCAAGGGGAAGGCCGGCCGGCCCTTGTTGGCACGCCAGGAGGAGGAGTCCTCCTCCTAGTAGGAGTAGGACTCCCCTCTTTCCTACTCCTACTAGGAGGGGGAAAGGAAGGGGGAGAGGGAGAAGGAAAGGGGGGCGCCGCCCCCCCCTCTCCTAGTCCAATTCGGACCAGAGGGGGAGGGGGCGTGCGGCCCCTCCTGGCTGCCCCTCTCTCTCTCCACTAAGGCCCATAAGGCCCATTACTTCTCCCGGGGGGGTTCCGGTAACCCTCCGGCACTCCGGTTTTCTCCGAAATCACCCGGAACACTTCTGGTGTCCGAATATAGTCGTCCAATATATCAATCTTTATGTCTCGACCATTTCGAGACTCCTCGTCATGTCCGTGATCACATCCGGGACTCCGAACAACCTTCGGTACATCAAAACATATAAACTCATAATATAACTGTCATCGTAACGTTAAGCGTGCGGACCCTACGGGTTCGAGAACTATGTAGACATGACCGAGACACGTCTCCGGTCAATAACCAATAGCGGAACCTGGATGCTCATATTGGCTCCCACATATTCTACGAAGATCTTTATCGGTCAGACCGCATAACAACATACGTTGTTCCCTTTGTCATCGGTATGTTACTTGCCCGAGATTCGATCGTCGGTATCTCAATACCTAGTTCAATCTCGTTACCGGCAAGTCTCTTTACTCGTTCCATAATACATCATCTTGCAACAAACTCTTTAGTTGCAATGCTTGCAAGGCTTAAGTGATGTGCATTACCGAGAGGGCCCAGAGATACCTCTCCGACAATCGGAGTGACAAATCCTAATCTCGAAATACGCCAACCCAACAAGTACCTTCGGAGACACCTGTAGAGCACCTTTATAATCACCCAGTTACGTTGTGACGTTTGGTAGCACACAAAGTGTTCCTCCGGTAAACGGGAGTTGCATAATCTCATAGTCATAGGAACATGTATAAGTCATGAAGAAAGCAATAGCAACATACTAAACGATCAAGTGCTAAGCTAACGGAATGGGTCAAGTCAATCACATCATTCTCCTAATAATGTGATCCTGTTAATCAAATGACAACTCATGTCTATGGCTAGGAAACATAACCATCTTTGATCAACGAGCTAGTCAAGTAGAGGCATACTAGTGACACTCTGTTTGTCTATGTATTCACACAAGTATTATGTTTCCGGTTAATACAATTCTAGCATGAATAATAAACATTTATCATGAAATAAGGAAATAAATAATAACTTTATTATTGCCTCTAGGGCATATTTCCTTCACGCCCCTCCTAGGACAGCCTCCTCATCTCCCCTCCTTTATATACATGGCCAGGGGCACCCCATAGACACACAAGTTGATCTTTTAGCCGTGTGCGGTGCCCCCCTCCACAGTTACACACCTCGGTCATATCGTCGTAGTGCTTAGGTGAAGCCCGGCGCCGGTAACTTCATCATCATCGTCACCACGTTGTCGTGCTGACGGAACTCTCCCTCGGCCTCAACTGGATCAAGAGTTCGAGGGGCGTCACCGAGCTGAACGTGTGCAGGTCGCGGAGGTGCCGTGCGTTCGGTACTTGATCGGTTGGATCGCGAAGATGTTCGACTACATCAACCGTGTTACTTAACGCTTCCGCTTTCGGTTTACGAGGGTACGTGGACACACTCTCCCCGCTCATTGCTATGCATCTCCTAGATAGATCTTGCGTGATCGTAGGAATTTTTTTGAAATACTGTGTTCCCCAACAGTGGCATCCGAGCCAGGTCTATGCATAGATGTTATATGCACGAGTAGAACACAAAGAGTTGTGGGCGATAATAGTCATACTGCTTACCAGCATGTCATACTTTGATTCAGCGGTATTGTTGGATGAAGCGGCCCAGACCGACACTACATGACCGCGTTTATGAGACTGTTTCTACCGCCGTGCTTCGCACACAGGTGGCTAGTGGGTGTCTGTTTCTCCAGCTTTAGTTGAATCGAGTGTGACTACGCCCGGTCCTTGTTGAAGGTTAAAACAGCACACTTGACGAAAAATCGTTGTGGTTTTGATGCGTAGGTAAGAACAGTTCTTGCTAAGCCCGTAGCAGCCACGTAAAACTTGCAACAACAAAGTAGAGGACGTCTAACTTGTTTTTGCAGGGCATGTTGTGATGTGATATGGTCAAGACGTGATGAGATATAAATTGTTGTATGAGATGATCATGTTTTGTTAAAGTTATCGGCAATTGGCAGGAGCCTTATGGTTGTCTCTTTATTGCATAAGATGCAAGCGCCATATAATTGCTTTACTTTATCGATATGCGATAGCAATAGTTGCAAAAGCAAGAGTTGGCGAGACGACCATGTGACGACACGTTGATAAAGATCAAGATGATGGAGATCACGGTGTCATGCCGGTGACGATGGAGATCATGACGGTACTTTGGAGATGGAGATCAAAGTCACAAGATGATGATGGCCATATCATGTCACATATTTTGATTGCATGTGATGTTTATACTTTATGCATCTTATTTTGTTTAGTACGGCGGTAGCATTATAAGATGATCTCTCACTAAATTTCAAGGTACAAGTGTTCTCCCTGAGTATGCACCGTTGCGAGAGTTCATCGTGCCGAGACACCACGTGATGATCGGGTGTGATAAGCTCTACGTTCACATACAACGGGTGCAAGCCAGTTTTGCAGACGCAGAATACTCGGGTTAAACTTGACGAGCCTAGCATATGCAGATATGGCCTCAGAAAACTGAGACCGAAAGGTCAAGCGTGAATCATATAGTAGATATTATCAACATAGTGATGTTCACCATTGAAAACTACTCCATCTCACGTGATGATCGGACATGGTTTAGTTGATTTGGATCACGTGATCACTTAGAAGATTAGAGGGATGTATATCTAAGTGGGAGTTCTTAAGTAATATGATTAATTGAACTTTAATTTATCATGAATTAGTCCTGATAGTATTTGCATATCTATGTTGTAGATCAATAGCTTGCAATGTAGCTCCCCGTTTATTTTTGATATGTTCCTAGAGAAAACTATGTTGAAAGATGATAGTAGCAATGATGCGGACTAGGTCCGTGATCTGAGGATTATCCTCATTGTTGCACAGAAGAATTATGTCCTTGATGCACCGCTAGGTAATGGACCTATTGCAGGAGCAAATGCAGACGTTATGAATGTTTGGCAAGCTCGGTATGATAACTACTTGATAGTTTAGTGCGCCATGCTTTACGGCTTAGAACCAGGACTTCAAAAATGTTTTGAACGCCACGGAGCATATAAGATGTTCCAAGAGCTGAAATTGGTATTTTAGACTCACGCCCGAGTCAAGAGGTATGAGACCTCTGACAAGTACTTTGCCTACAAGATGGAAGAGAATAGCTCAACCAGTGAGCATGTGCTCAGATTGTCTGAGTACTACAATCACTTGAATCAAGTGGGAGTTAATCTTCCAGATAAAATAGTGATTGACAGAGTTCTCTAGTCACTATCACCAAGTTACTGGAACTTCGTGATGAACTATAATATGCAATGGATGACGAAAACGATTCCCGAGCTCTTCGTGATGCTGAAATTGACGAAGGTAGAAATCAAGAAAAGCATCAAATGTTGATGGTTGACAAGACCACTAGTTTCAAGTAAAAGGGCAAGGAAAAGAAAGGGAACTTCAAGAAGAATGGCAAGCAAGTTGCCACTCCCATGAAGAAACCCAAAGCTAGACCCAAGCCTGAAACTGAGTGCTTCTACTGCAAAGGATATGGTCACTGGAAGTGGAACTGCCCTAGATACTTGATGGATAAGAAGGATGGCAAAGTAAACAAAGCTATATTTGATATACATGTTATTGATGTGTACTTTAATAGTGTTTATAGCAACCCCTCGGTATTTGATACTGGTTCAGTTGCTAAGAGTAGTAACATGAAAACAGGAGTTGCAAGATAAACAGAGACTAATTAAGGACGAGGTGACGATGTGTATTGGAAATGATTCCAAGGTTTTGATAAGATCACCATCGCACACTCTTTTTACCTTCGGGATTAGTGTTAAACCTAAAATAAATGTTATTTGGTGTTTGCGTTGAGCATGAATATGATTAGATCATGTTTATTGCAATACGGTTATTCATTTAAGTCAAAGAATAATTGTTGTTCTGTTTACATGAATAAAACCTTCTATGGTCATACACTTAATATAAATGGTTTATTGAATCCCGATCGTAGTGATACACATATTCATAATATTGAAGCCAAAAGATGCAAGGTTAATAATGATAGTGCAACTTATTTGTGGCACTACCGTTTAGGTCATATTGGTGTAAAGCGCATGAAGAAACTCCATGCTGATGGGCTTTTGGAATCACTTGATTATGAATCACTTGATGCTTGTGAACCATGCCTCATGGGCAAGATGACTAAAACTCCGTTCTCCGGAACAATGGAGCGAGCAACTGACTTATTGGAAATAATACATACTGATGTATGTGGTCCGATGAGTGTTGAGGCTCACGACGGGTATCGTTATTTGCTAACCTTCACATATGTTTTGAGCATATATGGGTATATCTACTTGATGAAACATAAGACTGAAACATTTTAAAAGTTCAAAGAATTTCAGAGTGAAGTGGAAAATCGTCGTAACTAGAAAATAAAGTTTCTACGATCTGATCGTGAAGGTGAATATTTGAGTTATGAGTTGGGTCTTCATTTGAAACAATGTGGAATAGTTTCACAACTCACGCCACCTGGAACACCATAGCATAATGGTGTGTCCGAATGTCGTAACCGTACTTTATTGGATATGGTGCGATCTATGATATCTCTTACCGATTTACCACTATCATTTTGGGATTATGCATTAGAGACAGCTACATTCACGTTAAATAGGGCACCATCTAAATCCGTTGAGACAACACCGTATGAACTGTGGTTTAGCAAGAAACCTAAGCTGTCGTTTCTTAAAGTTTGGGGTTGCGATGCTTATGTGAAAAAGCTTCAACCTGATAAGCTCGAACCCAAATCGGATAAATGCGTCTTCATAGGATACCCAAAGGAGACTGTTGGGTACACCTTCTATCATAGATCTGAAGGCAAGATATTCGTTGCTAAGAATGGATCCTTTCTAGATAAGGAGTTTCTCTCGAAAGAAGTAAGTGGGAGGAAAGTAGAACTTGATGAGGTAATTGTACCCTATCCCCAATTGGAAAGTAGTTTATCACAGAAATCAGTTCTAGTGATGCCTACACCAATTAGTGAGGAAGTTAATGATGATGATCGAAACTTCAGATCAAGTTACTACCGAACCTCGTAGGTTAACCAGAGCACATTCCACACCAAAGTGGTACGGTAATCCTGTTCTGGAAGTCATGTTACTAGACCATGACGAACCTACGACCTATGAGGAAGCGATGATGAGCGCAGATTCCGCAAAATGGCTTGAGGCCATGAAATCTGAGATGGGATCCATGTATGAAAACAAAGTATGGACTTTGGTTGACTTGCTCGATGATCAACAAGCCATTTGAGAATAAATGGATCTTCAAGAGGAAGACGGACGTTGATAGTAGTGTTACTATCTACAAAGCTCGAATTGTCGCAAAAGGTTTTTGACAAGTTCAAGGTGTTGACTATGATGAGATCTTCTCACTCGTATCGATGCTTAAGTTTGTCCGAATCATGTTAGCAATTGCCACGTTTTATGAAATCTGGCAAATGGAAGTAAAAATTGCATTCCTTAATGGATTTCTTAAAGAAGAGTTATATATGATGCAACCAGAAGGTTTTGTCAATCCTAAAGAAGCTAACAAAAATGTGCAAGCGCCAGCGATCCATCTATGGACTGGTGCAAGCATCTCGGAGTTGGAATATATGCTTTGATAAAGTGACCAAAACATATGATTTTATACAGACTTGCGGTGAAGCCTGTATTTACAAGAAAGTGAGTGGGAGCACTACAACATTTCTGATAAGTATATGTGAATGACATATTGTTGATCGGAAATAATGTAGAATTTTCTGGAAAGCATAAAGGAGTGTTTGAAAGGAGTTTTTCAAAGAAAGACCTCAGTGAAGCTGCTTACATATTGAGCATCAAGATCTATAGAGATAGATCAAGACGCTTGATATATTTTTCAATGAGTACATACCTTGACAAGATTTTGAAGTAGTTCAAAATGGAACAGTCAAAGAAGGAGTTCTTGCCTATGTTGCAAGGTGTGAAGTTGAGTAAAGACTCAAAACTCGACCATGGCAGAAAATAGAAAGAGAATGAAATAGTCATTCCCTATGCCTCAGTCATAGGTTCTATAAAGTATGCCATGCTGTGTACCAGACCTATTGTATACCCTGCCCTAAGTTTGGCAAGGGAATACAATAGTGATCCAGGAGTGGATCACTGGACAACGGTCAGAATTATCCTTAGTGGAATAAGGACATGTTTCTCGGTTATGGAGGTGACAAAAAGTTTGTCGTAAAGAGTTACATCGATGCAAGTTTTGACACCGATTTGGATGAGTCTGAGTCTCAATCTAGATACATATTGAAAGTGGGAGCAATTAGCTAGAGTAGCTCCGTGCAGAGCATTGTAGACATATAAAGTTTGCAAAATACATACGGCTTTGAATGTGGCAGACCCATTGACTAAATTTCTCTCACAAGCAAAACATGATCACTCTTTGGGTGTTAATCACATAGCGATGTGAACTAGATTATTGACTCTAGTAAACCCTTTGGGTATTAGTCACATGGAGATGTGAACTAATCACATAAAGATGTGAACTATTGGTGTTAAATCATATGACGGTGTGAACTAGATTATTGACTCTAGTGCAAGTGGGAGACTGAAGGAAATATGCCCTAGAGGCAATAATAAAGTTGTTATTTATATTTCCTTATATCATGATAAATGTTTATTATTCATGCTAGAATTGTATTAACCGAAACTTAGTACATGTGTGAATACATAGACAAAACAGAATGTCCCTAGTATGCCTCTACTTGACTAGCTCGTTAATCAAAGATGGTTAAGTTTCCTGACCATGGACATGTGTTGTCATTTGATGAACGGGATCGCATCATTAAGAAAGATGTGATGGACAAGACCCATCCGTTAGCTTATCACTATGATCATTTAGTTTATTGTTATTGCTTTCTTCATGACTTATACATGTTCCTATGACTATGAGATTATGCAACTCCCGAATACCGGAGGAACACTTAGTGTGCTATCAAACGTCACAACGTAACTGGGTGATTATAAAGATGCTCTACAGGTGTCTCCGATGGTGTTTGTTGAGTTGGCATAGATCGAGATTAGGATTTGTCACTCCGATTGTCGGAGAGGTATCTCTGGGCCCTCTCGGTAATGCACATCACTATAAGCCTTGCAAGCAATGTGACTAATGAGTTAGTTGCGGGATGATGCATTGCGGAACGGGTAAAGAGACTTGCCGGTAACGAGATTGAACTAGGTATGATGATACCGACGATCGAATCTCAGGGAAGTAACATACCGATGACAAAGGGAACAACATATCTTGTTATGCGGTTTGACCGATAAAGATCTTCGTAGAATATGTAGGAGCCAATATGAGCATCCAGGTTCCGCTATTGGTTATTGACCGGAGAGATGTCTCGGTCATGTCTACATAGTTCTCGAACCCGTAGGGTCCGCACGCTTAACGTTCGATGATGAATTGGTATTATGAGTTTATGTGATTTGATGTACCAAAGGTTTATCGGAGTCCCGGATGAGATCACGGACATGACGAGGAGTCTCAAAATGGTCGAGACGTAAAGATCGATATATTGGAAGGCTATATTCGGACATCGGAAAGGTTTCGAGTGATTCGGGTATTTTCCGGAGTACCAGAGAGTTACGGGAATTCGCCGGGGGAAGTAGTGGGCCTTAATGGGCCATACGGGGAATGTCGTGGTTTTGTCACGGCAGATGTCCTAGAGAAAGGACTTAGTCGTGGAGCCATCGCTACGAGTTAGCTTAAAAGGGGTTAAAGCGGACAAGGGACGCAAGAGAGTTTATACTAGTTCGGCCCCTTACGATGAAGGTAAAAGCCTACGTCTAGTTGTGATGGAATTGATGGGGTTTCGATGACCAGGGAGCGAATACGCTTTGCCTGGGTCTCGATTTGTTGTTTGTTGTCCTTGAACCGCCGCCGGGTCGTCCCCTTATATACATGGGTTGACGCCCGTCGGTTTACAGACTCCGAGGCCGGCTCATAATCGTGTCTGGCTCAGTCTCTGCGACTTCTATCTTGCAACACAAGTTTACATATCAATGCTGGTTTGTGTCTACAGGCCTTAAACCGGCTTTGGGCCCTGGGCCTCTATGAAGCATCACCGTCTGTCTTCATGGGCTTCAGATACAGATGAACTACTTATGAGGTTAACCCGGCCTCTCCTGGCCGGTTTACGCCCAGTGGTAATATCCCCAACATTAGGCCCAGATTGATTTGAACTGGTTCATGTCAATCCTCAATACTTAAGAAAATTTCTTCTTCAACATCTTCACACAATCTTGTAAACCGCCAGGACATCATCTTCTAGGATCTTGGTAAACCGACGTGACGTCACCTGTCATTAACGAGCCTCCGACAATCGAGGCGACATCATCGCCTCATATCCAAAAACTCGGCTCCTCGATTTTCGTGTCTGTCGTTTATCTCCCTTATAAATAGGGCCAGGGGGTCTTTCCATTTTCCCCCTCATGCCTCTTCACTTCATCGTCATCCTCGTGACGCTCGACCCTTCGACCTCGGCCGCCGCCGTCAACCTTCGACTGCTGCACCAACCTTGGTCGCTGCATCGACCTGATCGTACTAGAGCTCCTCCGCGCGCCGCCGCTGCTCAACAGCCTCCGTAAGTCTCCCCTTTCTCTTACCATAGATCTGCACTTAGGGTTTCTGTTGTTCATGAGTGTTCATCGCCGCCCTTGTTTCCCCTTATTTATATCCATGGATTAGATCCAAAAACCACATAGGCCTCGTGCGGTAGTAGTTTAAACCACATAGATCTCGCGCTTTAGTAGTTTCAGCACCTGTTTGATATCCAACTCATCTCATCTTGGTGAACTTTCAGTACGCTGGAATTTAGGTCAGAATATATTTTGTTTTTCCTACGCGCGGTAGATCTGAAATTACCATAGCAAGATGTGAAACTTGTTTCTTCCTTCTCTTACACACTTTGAATACCAGATTGGCCGGTTTAACTTCACAGAAAAAATGATGACCCGGTAGATACCATTAGTCCCCTGTTGAACCGCCAATGCATTACACCGTTCCATTGCCAGACTCCGGTTTATGAATAACCAAATCCGGTTTACCAATATGCTAGTATCCTCATACCGCTGTATAGTTGTCCACTGTAAATCTTAAACCGGTAATAATCATGTTTCAGATTTTCCTTGTCATGGCTAAGCAAGTCTATGAGTGCAATTGGGCTCCCTCTCGAGTAACCGAGGAACAGTTAAGCAACCTTGTTAAAACGGGCGCTTTAGCCAAGAAAGATGTCATCCACTGGAGGGTCCCTGGCCCGGAAAATCCTCCTACACCCAAGGACGGAGAGGTAGTCATTTTTGCTGATCATCTCGGACGAGGTTTTAGCCCTCCCGGTTCAAAAAATTTCCGGGATGTACTGGCTAGTTTTCAACTGCGCCCTCAAGACATTGGTCCTAACTCTGTAACCAACATCTGCCACTTCCAAGTCTTTTGTGAGGTTTATCTGCAAGAGGAACCTTCAGTCGAACTGTTTCGGGATTTCTTTCACCTAAACCGTCGCACAGAGTTCTCAGATGGACCCAATACGGAACTGGGCGGAATGGCGGTTCAGAAAAGGAAGGAAGTCACCTTCCGTCATCCCAAACTCCACAGTCATCCCAAAGAGTGGAACCAGACTTGGTTTTACTGCATGGATACATCTCCATCTGATGAGAATCCTTTGCCGGGTTACCGCCCTGAACGCCTTAGCAACACACATCCTTTTCCTCAGAGGTTGACAGCAAGAGAACGGGCCAACTATGCTCCCCAATTATCAAAGCTTAGAGCCTTCATGGCGAACGGTTTGACATGAGTTGATCTTGCTGGTTGCTGGATAAGCTGGAGCATTCTGCCCTTAAGCCGGCGCCCCAGTTTGATGTGTGAGTACACGGGGAGTTTGAAGGATGCTCTGCGGCACATTGACATTCAGCTTACAGACGAAGAAGTCACTGAGGCTGTAAAGAAAATACTGAATGAACCGGAGGCCGTCTGTGCCCAAACCGGACTACTCCCTTTCTGCACCTTCAACAAACCACCAGCTGTAAGAATCATACAATCCTTTGTATCTGAATTTGCTTCTGTCCAAATATTCTCTGAAAGTGTGATTATTTTCTGACAGGGTGATGATCCGTTCTGGAACAAGAAACCATCACAAGACAAACCGGCAAAGCCGCAAGACAAACCAGTCAAGCCAGTTCGTCCAAAGACCAAGGTTGTTAAGAAACCTGCCAAGAGAAGGACCACTGCATCCTCCGATCTACCAGCTGATGACGATGTGCGTAATCCGGAACCAGAGGTAGAACTTGACTCTCTTGGTTCATTTTTCGTACATCTCATTGACAATGATTATTATCAGGACGACGCTGAAGGCAGTCACGCTGAGGACGTAGAGGTAACTATTCTTTCCTCCGATTCAGATCCTCTGCCAACATCAAAAATCCGTCAAGCAAACCGGAAAGTAAATTTTTCTCACCCTCTTGCTTACTTGGACCCAAACTTTCTTTTGAAGACGCAGCAGCACGAAGCTCGCCGTACAACCCGGCACCGCGGCCAGGTAGTTACCTCCGCCGGTTTACCGAACAGTCCGGTTTGGAAACGCCGATCAGAGGTCTCTTATCCCATTGATACTTCATGCCCAAAAGCAGGTTGTTTTCGCCAGCCTCTTAACCCGTCTGATTCAAATTATCAGGGTACTTCTCACTCATCCTCTGGCGAGTCCTCGGCCACACAGCTTCCACCCCTCAAAACAGTTCCTGGGTGAGTTATGCACATGTCTTTATTCTTGATATGTTATCTTTTCATACTATACTGATCCTTATGTCTATCTTTTCGCAGCGCCAAGCCAAGACCCAGCAAGAAAGCTCGGCTGAACAAACCGGCTGATGGTAATGTAGTTGCTGAACCGGAAACAACTCCAGATCTGGAAGAAACCGACGCCGACGCCATGCTTCATGATCCGCCGCTTCAAGACCATGATTTCCTTACTGAACAAGTGCAAGTTAATACTACAAGTCATGTAGACCGGCCAGCCAGCCCTGTCCGAACTGGTGACAAACCGGTCAGTCCAGCTAAGGACACTGATAAACCGCCAACTCCGGCGAAAGCTGCTGATGAACAAGATGATGACGTTATGATTACTGGCACTGGCCACACCACTCCTGGCAATCCCGTAGCTTTGTCAAAGCATACTGCCAAGGATGATTTCTCTGCTATCGGCAAAGGGAAATGGAATGCTGATTTATCAAGCTTCGCCCACCTCAATGTTCAAGATATTCATTCCGGCTTCCTGAACCGTCTGTATACCAGCCGTGACTATGAAGCTAGTTTGGTAAACTTGATGAAGGAGCGATATGAGGTAACTACTGTTTTTCTCCTTTGTCCAATTGCAGTTTATCAACTCCTAGTAGCCCCCAAGTGACGGTTTATGATACCATATAAACCGGGACTTTTGTCATAACTTAACTTTGCATATTTAGCCTCCAGGGACCGGATTACCTTGTTAAGATGAACCGGCTCCTTAAAATTTGCCATACTGCTCTTTCGCCGGTATAGTCCCCAAGGGCCGGTTTAACTTTATAAAGATGAACCGGGACTGTAGAAGAATTCCCATATCAACAGTTTTTTGAGCAAACACACATTAGCCCCCAAGTGCCAAGCTTAATACTTGTATTGTGCTTGGGACTTGTAAAAATTTCTGAGTAAAAGCAAATATGCATTAGCCCCCAAGTACTAAGGGCATAACTTGTTATGTGCTTGGTACTTCAAATATGTACTGTCAACTCATTATGTATCTGTCTCTTTATAGGCTGAACTGAGCAAGAAGGAAAGCCAAACCGCTGACCTGCAAGAGAACATCAAGTCCCAACAGGCCGAAACTTCCAAAGCAAAAGATGAGCTGACAAGCGCCTTAGCCGCTATGGAAAAGCTAAAGGAAGCTTTGCCAAGGAGCGGGCGGATTGGAACACAGAGAAATCCGCTTTGCGGAAAAGAGCTGAAGATGCAGAAGCAGCTCTCAAACCGGTGGTAGACGAGCTGACTGGGGTAAAGCGGCAAGTACATGCGATGACCGCTGCTGTGTTTGGTAAGCATCTTGTCCTTAATACTGTCAACATATTTTCCCATGCGTTGCCGGTTTACTGATGTTTGCAATGATGCAGGAACTCGCATTAGTCATCTGGGCTCTGATGTTCAGAAGAAGCTGAAGGCTGCCTATACGCTGATAGAACAACTGTATACCGGCGCTCAACGAATCATCTACACCGCTTCTCACAATAAGCCGCCCCCGACGTTAATCAAAGATACCTTAGACAGGCTATCTATGCTGCCTGCCAGGGTAGAAGAGCTGAAGAGTTCTGCTGCAAGGGCTGGCGCTCTGACCGCGCTAACTCGGGCAAAAGCATGGGTGCCTGATCTCGACCCGACGGACATGGCTAAAGGCTACCCAAGCTTGAAAGAAGACAGATCAGAATTTTGCACTGAAGATCTCCGTGCCATAAACCGGGAAGTGCGTCCCCTGGCTTGTCAACTTGCTGAAGAAGCTGATCTTTCACATTATCAGGCGAGTTATGATATCAATAACAAGCGGGTTGCTGCACCAGCTCCTGAGGCTCAAAACCTGATCCCTTCAATCCGTAAGCACACTTATGCCCCTGATATTGAACCGTCCACCCTTATAAGCGACGAAGCTGTGTTCCAAGCTTTAACTGGAATCGACTGGGCAACTATTGACTTCCAGCCGCTGGGTAGGGACGAAGAAGATGAACCGGTGCAAGATGATCCGCAGCCATCAGGTCAAGCTGATAAGCAATCATAATCCGGGGGCCGGTTTATTTTTTCTTTTGTTGTAATGCTAAGACAATTACTCCTTTGGGCACTGAAAATGCCTTGTAATAGGTGAGTTAAAACACTTGGTCTGTTATGCCTTCGTGCATATTTATCTGCAATTGATGCGTGTTAATCCGCCATGCTTAAGATATGATGTTCATAATCCATAGCTATTTCTTCAAGCTGTTCCTGCAGATAAGAAGCTTAAAGCGCCCTGGCGATTTACCACCGGGCGGGTCATGATACCCAACTATATATAGGACCAAGGTTGCAAAACATAACCAAATATGGAAATATATGATACCTGTGATCTTTAGGCATAGTGTTGGCTGACCAACCTTGTAATGAGAGTAATAACCCTAATCCGGAGTAAAAGTATCTCCTGTTATACAATGCCGGTTTACAATAAAACCGTTCCAGGTTGTGATAAACACCGTCCATACTGGTGACTATGAGTCAAAACCAGACCGGGCTGATAGTCTCCGGATTATAACTTGATCATGTACTGACAACTTGTAGTTGACAGCCTAACCGGGTTGATAAACACCGGTTTGAAAACATCACAAATCTTAGCAAAAGAAAAAGAAACTTAGCAAAAGGCAAATAAAACCGCTGTAGTCGAGGTTTTTCACGGGCTGCCAGGCCCCAAATTGGATCAAGAGGTGTTGCTGTGGTTCGGGTTCGACCAAGCCCCCAAGTGATACTGTGGCATTACGCTGATCAAGAGGCGTTGCTATGGTTCGGGTTCGACCAAGCCCCCAAGTGATGCTGTGGCATTACGCCGATCAAGAGGCATGGCTATGGTTCGGGTTCGACCAAGCCCCCAAGTGATGCTGTGGCATTACGCCGATCAAGAGGCGTGACTATGGTTTGGGTTCGACCAAGCCCCCAAGTGATCTAATATGAAGTTTTGAGAAGCCAAATCAAGGGGTAAACCGGACGCCGCTTTGCAAGCTCCATGTAACCACACATGATGTAAGGAAAAACAACAGATGCCCCGCCTTAGCTGAGGTTCCGGTTTATTGTATTGATCATAATATATACATTGTCATAATATGTACATAAGTAGAGCCTATAGCTCAAGTATAGTAAGGCCGAAGATGAGCAATATTCCACGGCCGGTTGGTCTCCTCCTCCGATTTACGTGAGTCTTTGCGCTCTCGAACATCGATTAGGTAGTACGACCCGTTGTGTAGATTCTTGCTGACCACAAAGGGTCCTTCCCAAGTGGGGGATAGCTTGTGCATATCCGTCTGATCCTGGATGGGCCGAAGCACCAAATCGCCTTCTTGAAAGGTCCTGGTTCTAACCCGGCGGCTGTGATAACGATGCAGATCTTGCTGATAAATCGCTGAACGGGCTGCTGCTATGTCACGTTCTTCATCTAACAGGTCAAGAGCTTCCTGCCGTGCCTTCTCATTGTCCGCTTCAACATATGCCGCTACACGAGGCGAGTCATGACGGATGTCACTAGGAAGAACTGCTTCCGCTCCATAAATCATGAAGAATGGTGTGTATCCTGTTGATCTGTTGGGCGTGGTATTGATGCTCCATAACACAGAAGGTAGCTCCTCAACCCAACAACCCGGCGTCCGTTGCAAAGGAACCATAAGCCGGGGTTTGATGCCTCTCAAGATTTCTTGATTGGCCCTCTCCGCTTGACCATTGGACTGGGGGTGAGCCACTGATGACACGTCAAGCCGGATGTGCTCACGTTGACAGAACTCCTTCATGGCACCCTTTGACAGATTGGTACCATTGTCTGTTATAATGCTGTGTGGAAAACCAAACCGGAAGATCACTTTTTTGATGAATTGAACCGCCGTGGCCGCGTCACACTTACTAACTGGCTCTGCCTCCACCCACTTCGTGAACTTATCAACCGCCACCAAAAGGTGGGTATTTTTATCCTTGGACCTCTTAAAAGGCCCAACCATATCCAGCCCCCAAGTTGCAAACGGCCAGGTGATTGGAATCATCCTCAATTCTTGAGCCGGTACATGAGCGCGCCTTGAGAATTTCTGACAACCATCACATCTTTTGACCAAGTCCTCGGCATCAGCATGAGCTGTCAAACAATAGAAACCGTGACGAAACGCCTTGGCCACCAACGATTTTGAACCGGCGTGGTGACCACAATCCCCTTCGTGGATCTCACAAAAAATTTCACGGCCTTCCTCAGGAAACACACAGCGTTGAAACGCCCCTGTCACACTGCAATGATGTAACTCTCCATTGATGACAGTCATGGACTTGGACCGCCGGGTTATCTGCCTGGCCAAAGTTTCATCTTCTGGTAAATCGCCACGGTTTATATACGCCAAATATGGAACCGTACAATCCGGGATAACATGAAGAGCCACCACCAATTGGGCCTCCGGATCAGGAACAGCCAAATCCTCTTCACCAGGGAGCTTGACGGACGGATTATGCAAAACATCCAAGAAGACATTAGGTGGAACCGGTTTACCTTGGGAACCCAGGCGGCTTAAAGCGTCCGCCGCTTCATTCCTTCGCCGGTCCTCATGATCAACCAGATAACCTTTAAAGTGACCTGCAATAATATCCACCTTATGACGATATGCTGCCATGAGTGGGTCCTTGGAATCCCAAGTGCCGGACACTTGTTGAGCCACCAGATCCGAGTCACCGAAGCACTTAACTCGGCTTAAGTTCATCTCCAGAGCTATCCGAAGACCATAGAGTAAAGCCTCATATTCAGCTACATTGTTAGTGCACGGGAACATTAAATGGAGAACATAACAAAACTTATCACCTCGTGGGGAAGTTAATACGACTCCAGCCCCCGAGCCCTCCAATTGCCTGGACCCATCAAAACGAATAGTCCAATAAGTATGATCCGACTTCTCTTCTGGCGCTTGTAACTCTGTCCAATCATTGATGAAATCCACAAGTGCCTGAGATTTGATCGCCGTTCGGGGCATGTATTTCAATCCGTGAGGCCCGAGCTCAATAGCCCACTTAGCAATCCGGCTGGTTGCTTCCCTGTTCTGGATTATATCTCCCAAAGGAGCAGAGCTGACCACCGTGATGGGATGACCTTGGAAATACTGCTTCAATTTCGGCTTGCCATGAAAACCCCATACACCAATTTTTGCCAATGTGGGTACCTCTGCTTGGACTCAATAAGTACCTCACTGATATAGTAAACCGGCCGCTGAACCGGATATTCCTTTCCTGCCTCTTTGCGCTCTACCACAATAGCCACACTAACAGCCCGAGCGTTAGCTGCCACATATAGCAGCAATGGTTCTTTGTCAACCGGAGCAGCGAGAATCGGCGGATTAGCTAGCTGCCGCTTTAAGTCCTCAAATGCTTCATTAGCGGCGTCACTCCAGACGAAGTTATCCGTTTTCTTCAGCATCTGATACAAAGGGATGGCCTTCTCGCCAAGGCGACTGACAAACCGGCTCAACGCGGCAATCCGGCCTGCCAGGCGTTGAACATCATTGATACACTTCGGTTTAGTCAAAGAGGTGATGGCTTTGATCTTTTCCGGATTAGCTTCAATGCCCCTGTTAGACACCAAAAAGCCCAAGAGTTTGCCTGCAGGTACACCAAAGACACACTTGGCCGGATTAAGCATCATTTTATAAACCCGCAGGTTATCAAAGGTTTCCTTCAAGTCATCAATCAATGTTTCCTTCTTCCTTGATTTTACCACAATATCATCCACATAGGCGTGAACATTGCGGCCGATCTGTTTATGCAGACAATTCTGCACACACCTTTGATAAGTCGCCTGGGCACTCTTGAGCCCAAAGGGCATGGACACATAGCAGAAGGCTCCAAAGGGAGTTATGAAGGCTGTCTTCTCCTGGTCCTTAACTGCCATTTTGATCTGATGATAACCAGAGTATGCATCCAAAAAGCTTAAACGCTCGCAACCCGCCGTAGCATCAATAATTTGATCAATACGGGGAAGGGCAAAAGGATCTGCTGGACAAGCTTTGTTGAGATCTGTGTAGTCCACACACATACGCCAAGTGCCATTCTTCTTGAGGACCAGCACCGGATTAGCCAACCACTCAGGATGGAATACTTCAACGATAAATCCAGCCGCCAAGAGCCTGGCTACTTCTTCTCCAATAGCTTTGCGTCTTTCTTCATTGAACCGGCGGAGAAACTGCTTGACCGGTTTATACTTAGGATCAACATTGAGAGTGTGCTCAGCGAGTTCTCTTGGTACACCTGGCATGTCAGAAGGCTTCCATGCAAAGATGTCCCGATTCTCACGGATGAACTCGATGAGCGCGCCTTCCTATTTCGGATCTAAGTTAGCGCTGATGCTGAACTGCTTGGACGAATCGCCAGGTACGAAGTCAACAAGCTTAGTCTCATCAGCCGATTTAAACTTCAGGGCCGGATCATGCTCTGTGGTTGGTTTCTTCAACGAAGTCATATCTGCCGGATCAACATTGTCCTTGTAAAACTTCAACTCTTCTGTTGCACAAACCGACTCAGCATAAGCCGCATCACCTTCTTCACACTCCAGAGCAATCTTGCGGCTCCCATGCACGGTTATAGTTCCCTTGTGACCCGGCATCTTGAGCTGCAGATAGACATAACAAGGCCGTGCCATAAACTTAGCATAAGCTGGCCGTCCAAATAGGGCATGATACGGGCTGCTGATTTTCACCACCTCAAAGGTCAAGGTTTCTGATCTTGAGTCATGCTCATCTCCAAAAGCCACCTCCAGAGCTATCTTACCAACAGGATATGCCGACTTACCAGGCACCACACCATGGAACACCGTATTGGACGGTTTAAGATTTTTATCTGTTAGCCCCATGCGACGGAAAGTTTCATAATAAAGGATATTGATGCTACTCCCTCCATCCATGAGTACCTTAGTGAACTTATAACCTCCCACCTGAGGTGCCACCACCAGAGCCAGATGACCCGGATTGTCAACCCGGGGTGGATGATCTTCTCTACTCCACACAATCGGCTGCTCGGACCAGCGCAAATAACGGGGCACGGCCGGTTCAACGGCATTCACCGCCCTTTTATGAAGCTTCTGATCGCGCTTGTCCAGGCTAGTGGTGAAGACATGATACTGTCCGCTATTCAACTGCTTTGGGTTGCTCTGGTAACCCGACTGCTGCTGCTGCTGATTGCCCTGATGATTATAGCCACTTTGATTACCCTGATTACCTTGATTGTTATGTCCACCCTGATTGCCATGGAATCTGGAACCGGAATTTCCTCCGCCATAACCCGGCCTGTGAGAGCCAGAGCCTGAACCACCTCCTGATCCATGATCATACCGGAAAGAGTCAGAATTTTTGAACTCTTGCATGATGTAACAATCTTTCTAGAGGTGTGTGGATGGTTCCTCCTTCGTCCCATGCTTTGGACAGGGCTGGTTCAACAGATACGACAAACGGTCCGGATTAGGATTTGGCATTCCATTGCGCCGGGGCGGTTTACCCTTACGCTGTTGGCCCTTGTCGTGTGTACTAGTGTTAGCCACAAAGTCTAAACCGTGGTCCGCTTTACGCTTGCTGCCGTTTCCATGACCCACCGGGTTGGGGTGCTGCCCCTTGGTGTTGCCGCTCTTCTTTCCCTTCCCTGTCTTATCATCATCAGACTCGGGATCCTTGGTACTATCAGAGTCGGCATACTTCACTAGTGCAGCCATGAGGGTTCCCATATCATTACAATGATGTTTGAGCCGTCCCAACTTCAACTTCAGGGGTTCAAACCGGCAATTGCCTTCCAATGTTAAAACTGCGGTGTCAGCGTTGATGCGGTCCGATGAGTGCAAAATCTCCGAAACCCGGCGCACCCAACGGGTTGTTGACTCTCCTTCCTCCTGGACACAGGCAGCTAAGTCCACAATTGACATGGGCTGCTTGCATGTATCCTTGAAATTCTGAATAAACCGGGCTCTCAACTCGGCCCATGACCTGATAGAATTAGCCGGTAAGATCTTTAGCCAAGTGCGGGCCGTTCCTTCTAGCATCATGGTGAAGTACTTCGCACATGCCGCATCATCCACGTCCAGCATCTCCATGGCCATCTCATAGCTTTCGACCCATGTTTCAGGGGATAAATCGGCGGTGTAGTTCGGCACCTTGCGCGGGCCCTTGAAATCCTTGGGCAGGCGCACATTGCGCAATGCTGGGACAAGACATGGCACTCCCAAGGAACTAGAGGTAACTCCTGGTTCCACCGATGTGGTTGGACGAACCAGAGTAAGCTGACGGGCCTCGTGTTGTGCCGCTAACTCGGCCTCTCTGTGTGCCCGACCCCGGTCCACCACCTCCTGAGCATCACCAGCGCCACCCGCCGGGTTATTGCCACGGGGCAGA
The DNA here is from genome assembly GCF_018294505.1 of Triticum aestivum. NCBI lineage: Eukaryota > Viridiplantae > Streptophyta > Magnoliopsida > Poales > Poaceae > Triticum > Triticum aestivum. Next base: position 84,476,247 of record NC_057808.1, read on the forward strand.
TCACGGTTCCGCGCATTGCTTGATACTGCCGGTTCATCCATACGCCTGCTGTAACTCCGGCTTGGACGGGGAGTGGAATGAATCCGATCGCGACTATATGAATAAGCCTCCTGTTGAACCAAGGCTGTCTGAAGAAGCTCCTTAACTCGACGCGTCTCGGCCGCTGCTGGAGAATCGCCTTCGATCGGGATGGCCGCCAGCCATGAAGCGGCAGCGACAACGTTGTCCATTGGGTTAGAATAATGACCCGGTGGCGCGGGGACATGAGGTACCACAACGTTGTTCTGACGAGGCGGATCCACCAAACGTGGTTGAACCGGCGCCCCTGCTCCAGGTGCCTCTGCCCGGTTTACCACCGGCGGATTGCCGGTCCCTGCTCCTGGGGTGTTAAAGAGATTTCTAGCATCATAAACCGGCGGCAGGCGAGATCGGTGCCTCCTCTTCAGGACTTCGTTCGACGCACTCTGATCCAGCATAATCCGGTAAGCTTGTGCATCCAAAGCGGCCCGCTCCACGGCTATCCTGGTATCCTCAGTTGCTAAGTCGGCTTTTGCCTAGGTGATCTGATCTTTCACTTTCGCGATTTCCGCATTGTGTGCATCCTGATCCGCCGGGTTAACCTCCGCCATCAGCGTTGCCAACACATCAAACAAATCAGATAGAACCTGAGCCGGCGGTCGTACAGGGCCTCCTGCCCCAGCCGCTGCCACCGCCGCTGATCTGGAAATCATCGCCGCTGCGGTCGAAGAGTGGAGCACTGGTTGCGTGCCGGCCATGAAGATCGCCACCCGGTTTGGCAGATCAGAGGGGTCCGGAATACTGTCGCCATCGGAACAGCCCCCAATCCAGCCATCTTGTAACTGATATAACGACTCGGTCTCTCCAGTCGATGACTCGTCGCCGGAATAAACGACGGTCTCACCACCAGATTCCGATCTATCCTCAGATTCCCCTCCATGGATAACTCCCACGAAGGCACGCTTCATGACAGGCTTGACCCGGGCAGATCTCGCACGCTGAGCCGTTTCGACGAGGTCGGTGCAGATGTCCGGCTCAGGGCCCGGTTCGCCGATCTTGCCAATGAAAACGTGTATGCCACCAAAGGGGACCCGGTACTCGTACTCGATTGAGCCGACCTCGGGGCTCCAGCCTGCATCGTCGATGTAGAGCTTGCCGCGATGACTCTTGGTCATCCGGCCCACATCGTAACCCTTGAGTCCTTCGAAGTTGCCCTCCGAGAACTTGAAACCATCATGCGATAGCCCCACGGTGGGTGCCAACTGTCGTGGTTTTGTCACGGCAGATGTCCTAGAGAAAGGACTTAGTCGTGGAGCCATCGCTACGGGTTAGCTTAAAAGGGGTTAAAGCGGACAAGGGACGCAAGAGAGTTTATACTAGTTCGACCCCTTACGATGAAGGTAAAAGCCTACGTCTAGTTGTGATGGAATTAATGGGGTTTTGATGACCAGGGAGCGAATACGCTTTGCCTGGGTCTCGAGTTGTTGTTTGTTGTCCTTGAACCGCCGCCGGGTCGTCCCGTTATATACATGGGTTGACGCCCGTCGGTTTACAGACTCCGAGGCCGGCTCATAATCGTGTCCAGCTCGGTCTCTGCTACTTCTATCTTACAACACAAGTTTACATATCAATGCCGGTTTGTGTCTATAGGCCTTAAACCGGCTTTGGGCCCTGGGCCTTTATGAAGCGTCACCGTCTGTCTTCATGGGCTTCAGATACAGATGAACTACTTATGAGGTTAACCCGGCCTCTCCTGGCCGGTTTACGCCCAGTGGTAATATCCCCAGCAGGGAAGGAGAGAAGGGCCTCAAGGGGTCCCCCGCCCGCCCCCCATGGCAAGTCCGAATTGGACTAGGGAGGGGGCGGCGCCCCCCTCTCTTTCCTTCTCCCTCTCCTACTCCTTCCCTCTCTCCCCTCTTGGAAAAGGAAGGGGACTCCAACTAGGATTGGGAATCCTAGTTGGACTCCCCCTATAGGTGCGCCCCTCCTAGGCCAGCCTCCTCTTCCCCCCTCCTTTATATACATGGCCAGGGGGCACCCCATAGACACACAAGTTGATCTTTTAGTCGTGTGCGGTGCCCCCCTCCACAGTTACACACCTCGGTCATATCGTCGTAGTGCTTAGGCGAAGCCCTGCGCCGGTAACTTCATCATCACCGTCACCATGCCGTCGTGCTGACGGAACTCTCCCTTGGCCTCAACTGGATCAAGAGTTCAAGGGACATCACCGAGCTGAACGTGTGCAGATCGCGGAGGTGCCGTGCGTTCGGTACTTGATCGGTTGGATCGCGAAGACGTTCGACTACATCAACCGCGTTACTTAACGCTTCCGCTTTCGGTCTACGAGGGTACGTGGACACACTCTCCCCGCTCGTTGCTATGCATCTCCTAGATATATCTTGCGTGATCGTAGGAAAATTTTGAAATACTGCGTTCCTGAACACGGGCGCCCCCATATCCGCCCCATATTTGGGCTGGATATGGGAGGTGCCGGTCAATCCGGGCATTTGAGGGGCCTGTCTGGGTCAAAAAATCGTGACCGGACAATGACCGGATGGCCCGCCCGGGCGTATGAGGTGGGTTTGAGAGGTCCGGTTGTAGATGCTCTTATGTGTGGGATATAAATGATAAGGTCATAAACATTATAGAGCCACAGTGCTCGAATGGTACTGCATCATTTATGGAAGACAAGCATGAAGTATGTGCAAAAATTATACACAAAGCATTGTGTGTTTGTATTGAAAAGTATTTTTATTAAAGGGTCTCTGATTGGGGTATTGGATGGTCTAAGAAATTTATTGACGCAACACATCTTCCTCTAGGCAGGCAAGTAATTTTGTTCAACCATGTTAAGAATTCGTTTATGTGACTAATATATTATGCAGCCAACATTCTCGAATTGCCTCTTTGATGATCGGAACATATTTTGATGGTAGTTCTATAAAATGTAATATAAATAAGGTAACTGATTATCTGCACATTATTCTCAATGTAATTTATGTATTTTATTTCTGATAGAATATTTGCTCTCTTTTGTAGAACACAGTTGGTAGTGCTAGGTCACGAATATTATATCATTTGGCAAACTTGAAGACGAACAAAGCAGAAACTGCTTTTAACATTCATCAATTAATAAATGAAGCATAGTTTCATCCATTAAGATGTATAGATTTCAAATGTAGCTATTGTGCGATCTATCAATTGTTTTGTCAAATTTATTTGTTTAAGTTATTGAGAATTCTATAGTACCAATTATGTAGTTCTGTGTACATGTTTTAATATTTAAGAATTGAAAGATATTGAGTTCTCTGTGTAAGAACTGAGTTGCTATGACATAGAACCCGAGTACATGAAAAAAGGGTAGGTTTTGTGTCCTCTATAAATCCAGCCCCTAAGCGAGAATGCAGGTGGAATCCCTACATTGCAACAAATCCAGTAGTTAAAACTTATTCCTCAAAGACATAGGAGACAATCTCATGGCTTCTAGCTCTAATTCTTCAGGAGTTATTCATCGTCAGTACGGGCCACTTCCTCTAGTGAACTGCACGACTTGTGGATTTAGGGTTGTTAAAAGGTACACTACTGATATCATGAACAACAAGATCCACGATTTCGTCAAGTACGTCAATCATAATGTTAGTAGCAAATTTCTATGGTTTACTGCTTTTGCACAAATGTTTTTGCGATCTGGCTTGGAATGTTTACTCTTTTCTGAATTTGTCAACCTAAAGGTGGAAAATGCAATTTCTGGTATTGGATAGAAGATTATGTTGATTTCCTTCGAGACAAAGGTTAAGTTTCTAATGGGTCACAAATTTTGGATCCCATTGACGATTTGTCAAACGATGCACATAGTACTGTAGGCAAGGAAATCGCTGGCATGAAGATAGGACTGAGGTCAAAGACAGTAAAAATAAGATGAGTTCGCCGCAAGCAAGTAAAAGGAATGATGTGATCCGTTATATCCCATCAACTCAAGAAATTAACAAGATAGCAGCTATTTTGGCTATTCAGATAGACATACTGAAGCAGATATTAATTCTGTTGAAACTAGTACTAGCTATATCAGTCCTACTTACTTGCTTATTTTTTTTAGCCAATCTTACTTGCTTAATGTTGCGAGGAAGTAATTTGTTTCTCTTGTAGGTTGAGAATAAATGAGTGAGTCAAATGTTAACTTTGATAAGTATGGACTAGAAATTGTTGAATCAATTATTCCGTCTTTAATCTTCAATGTTGTTTGATATTGAAGTGGCTGATATATTATGTTTATGACTAGGTGAACAATATTTTATATAATATAAACATTGCATAAGAGTTTTTAAGGTTATCTGTAACTTGTTTGCAGAGATTATTGATGTTGCTATATTATGTGCACTTCACACCTCTGAATGAACAGAGCAAAATGTATTTCTCTGACAGTTGAGCACAAGTTTGGAGTAGTGCACCTTGCTGTTGTTCACCTTTGGAGATCGCAATTGCTTGATCACTAGAGCTTTCACAACGTTTCACATTGAAGCAAATTTGTAATCATTCTTCAAAAAGGAATTGGATGGTCATGAGGCTGGTCCTAAGTTTTTTCAGCATATTGTGTACATTTGCAAAATAAATGCGAAAATAATATTTGGCATGTTTGTGATGAATATCCAAATCATAGTGGATAGAAATTAGAGAATAACTAATTTGACGATTAATTAACTCATGTTTGAATAAATTTCATTGTTTAGTTGTGAACAATGAGTAACAACTTTTGTCTGAATACAACTTTGTTTGTGTACCAAATCCTTCTGAAATTGCATGAGCGTGTCAGCAGCATTTACATCATATTATATGATTGCACTCTGGGTTTGTGTTAGAGATTTCCTTGTTGTAAGAGCATCTCCAACAGGCGCCGAACGCGCCGCGCGCAAAAAACTGCTTTGCCGCGCGCCCATCGCCTGGTTTGGCTCGGCGCGCAGCGCTGGCTCCAGCAGCCGCGCTAAAATGCAGCGCGCGCGCCGCTCCAGCAGCGCGCAAAAAATGCAGCGCGCGTGACACACCGGGGCATTGCATATATGGCATTTTGAACACAAAATGAAGTTGAAACATTCAAAATGCAATGAACATAACATATAAAATTACACACAAACAAGTTGATGAAGAAAAGTTCATGCCCACAAGTTCAAAATCATGCCCACAAGTTCATCCAACCAAGTTCAAAATGCAAATCAAGTTCAATACCCAAATGAAAGACACATCATTCCTCGTCCTCGTCTTCGTCCTCGTCCTCATCTTCGGAAGACGATTCTTCCGCCTCCGAAGATGAATCTTCCTCCCTCTCCTCATCGCGCACCGCATCACGTGAAGCTCCGACGGTGTTGGCAAGATCTTCAATGGAATCTTCATGGGAATGTGTGCGAGGAGGCACATCGAAAGACATTCCGCCCATGGCGGCCGGAGGTGCACCCATGCCTCCCATGAGAGAAGCAAAACTCATGCCTTCCCATGGTGGCCATAGCGTCGGGGGGGGTGCTCCAGAGCCAGCAATGCCTCCCATTGCACCGCCCACGGTAGCTCCGAAGCCACCCATGCCACCCATGGCGCCGAGGCCACCGCCACCCATGGCGCCGAGGCCACCGCCACCCATTGCACGAACCATGGCTCTTTTTTGGATCAAGACTTCTTCACGGGCAAGATTGACATACTCCTTTTGCGCCGCATTGAGGTTAGATGTGTTCAAGAAGAACAAGTGCTTCTCCCATTCCAACAATCTAGTTCGCTCCTCATTGCTCACCTTCCTCTCCTCCAAAGCCACCTTCCTCTCCTCGGCCGCCACCCTCCTCTCCTCGGCCGCCAACCTCCTCTCCTCGGCCGCGGCATCTTGGTTCCTTGCCATTTTTCTCACCTCGTTGGCTTCTTTTCTTGCCTTCACAATAGCTTCCATAGCATTTTTGAGCTCATCATCTCCTTTCCTCTTCTTCTTTTCGGTTTGTCTTTCTTGCACCCATTCGGTCGCTTTGGCTTCGAGTATGAAACCGAGTTGGGTGTGGGGCTTCTCTTGCCGTCATCACTTGATGCATCATCCTCATCATCATCATCATCCAACTTAATTGTTCGCTTGCGTTTGTTGCTCAAATGCAAATCATCCAAATCTTCACGCTTCTTCCATTTCTCATCATCCTTCAACACGTTATAGCAATGGGGCAAGGTAAAGACCCTTCCTTTCTTGATCTTTCCCTTCTTGGTTGTCCTCTCCTCTTCTTTGAACAAGTTTTGCGCAATGTTGTACTACATGAAAACAAAGCAAGTTAGCACCAACAACAAGTATGATGAACATGTATGAAATGCCACTTACTCTATCGTCCTCATTTGTGCCACTTGGGTTCAACTTGTCAACCGCCTTTTGACAGGCCGCCCACCTTTGACAATCCGAGTTGATTGTCGACCATCGGGACCGAAGTGATCTCTCGGAGCGGTCAATTCCACTCAAGTTGTGAACATCAAAGTGTTCTTTCATCCGCCCCCAATAAGCATCTCTACTTTGATCACCTCCAACGGATGGATCCCTCGACACTTGCAACCAAGTATTGCATAGTAAGATGTCATCGACGTTGGTGTAATTGCCCGCTCTTCCTTTCGGTGCGTCGACAATGCCCTCACCCTCCTCGTCCACCTCGAACTCATGGTTTTCGAAATGCATGTCATTGGTTTGAGACCAATGCGAATTGTTGGAGCCAACACCCATCGTTGACATGTATGCATCATCATTGAGACTACAAAGTTTTTTGAACAATGCAAATATGCTATCTATATGTGAATGCATTGAAAAAATAACAAAAAAAATGAAAAGTTGGAATTTTTTTACCTTGGGGGCATTTCGTCGAACATGTTGTGCGCGTCGGCCGCCGGCTCAACGAGTGAGCTCGCCGGCGCTTCGGTAGCCGCCGCGCCCGTCGCACGCCCTGCAAGCTTCTTCCTCCTCGCCTTCGAGGTGCCGGAGCCATCCGCCGCCTTGTTTTTCTTCGCCGATGTCTTGCCCTTCTTTGGCCGAGCCGCATTGGGGAGCTTTGAGGAGGGGGCGGCGGCTCGGGCCGGCGCCGGCGCGACGCCACCCGCCGCCGAGGTCATCCGCGGCGGCATGAAGAGGCCGCGCGCGAGGCCGATGGTCGGAGGAGCTCCGGTGGAGGCGGGGCCAACGCCACCCGGGCTAGGGTTTGCGGCGGCGGCGGCGGTGGAGGGGTCGCGGCTATAGGATGGGGTGAGCGGGGTGCCGGCGCGTGCGTCCATGGGGTGCAGTTCGACGGCGCCGGCGCGCGCGGGGCGTAGGAGGCGGAGAAGAGAGAGTGCAGCGCGAGCGCTCGAGTGTGCCGCGCGCGGAAGCGGGCGCCTCAAATACACCGCGCGAGATAGCGAATCCGACCGCGCGCCCAACTCCTTATACCGCGCGCGGTTATTGCGCGCCCGCTGGAGCCACCCGCCGGGTTGCGTGCGCGCTAAACTGGTTAAATTTGCGGCTCGACGCTTATTTAGCGCGCCTGTTGAAGATGCTCTAAGATGTACCGCTTCACTGCTCTAATCAATGCAGCGATGGGTCCTTCTGCGTAAAAAAATCATTGTACACCCTGTAATATATGAAATGGAAGGAGTAATTGATTGTGACCCAATTTTTCATTTTATACTTTCGAGATGGGCAATTCAGTTAAAGGATACACAAACAGTACATTGGTACTCCCCCGTAAAAAAAAAAAGACAGTACATTGGTACTTTTTAACGAGCAGTCGACAACCTCATTTGCATATATGCAGCACATCATCAGTAAAGAGCATCACAGCATTGTGTACAACACTTCTGTTGCAGAAGATCAGAAGGTGACAGCGTTTGCTCTGACAAGTTAAGCATGAGCTTTCAGGGTACTCAAACCCACCGCTCATTTCTTTAGCGTGTTTGACCTACTTAAAACAGTTGACGACTTTCTGCACACTTAACTCCTCAGATGGTTTGCTTAACAAACAAATTTTATATCACACTAGAGTAATGAAATTTGGTAACGAAGATCCCATGTTCCTGCCACGCACCGTTTCCAAACTTATGGAGTGATTCTAAATTTTAAACTTGGTCACACTATTATTATTGGGGATGCCCAACTGACATACCTTGTGCTGGCCAGATCACATGAGTTGTGAAATTTTGTCCATTTGGCATGGAGGCTTTTGGGTGGAAGGAAAAAGGAGCAGGAGGCAAAAGGTACATCTACTAGCACACCGGACAACGGCACGTTCCATGTTAGCAAGCTACCCCAATAGTATTTTTTTCCTTTTTTCTTTTTTTATAATTCAGCACATCTCCAAGAAAAATGAATTACTGGGAATAGCTTAAATACACACACACACAAAATATAATATCCCTTAATTGCTTTGATCTGCAGGAAAGGGAAAGTCGGCACCGACCAGGTAGTGTCAGAGGTGACTCCACTGCAAGCATCCGTTGGGCTCCGAGCAATTAACATGGTACTAGCGTGGTACGAATTTTATTTTGCTCGGAAGTGCAATTGACTACTACAGAATATGTTTTTCTTTCAGTTTATGATGGCAAGTGTACTGGTCACCGCATCGAACTGAGCAGGAGTACCATAGGACTCTTGCAGTGCAATTCAAACACGGTTTCCGTAGTAGCAATCTGGCCGACCGTGTGTCACAACTCAAGAGGAGAGAAACCACTCAAAAAAAAAGAGGAGAGAAGGTACACTTGTCACATGGGCTGCATCTGCTTATGAGTCTTCTGCTATCAAAAATAATCGTTTCAGTTGGCTACACGAACATGCCGATTACTAGCGAGAAAGTCTGTTTAAGCTATAAAAAGAACGAAAATAATAATTGAAGTGGGCAAAACATACACCGAGAAAATTGGATCATTTTTTGTGTAACCAGCGGCCTAATTAAAGTGCCTGTGTCCGTAAACAAGACGTCAGAGGTAGAGAAATTGACAAGCACTGATGATAAGGGATGTGGAGTAGACGCAAGGTCGAAAAGATTACCATAACACCTAATGCTAAGCTGATTGAATCATCATTCTGAAATTATATTACTACTCCATTCAATTTATATTACTTGTCGCTGCTTTAGCATAACGTTGTACTAAAGAAGTGATAGTATGGATCGAGGTCTTTAGGACATCTTCAGCGTTGACCCCCAAACCAAATACCATATCCATTCGCAGACGTTGATGTGGAGCCGGCCATCCAAAGTTATCCCCTAAATGTCCGCCAGATACGATTAATTCGAAATTCAAGCCCAAACACATAACGCCCGCCCGACCATAAAAAAAAGGCAAGTATGCATAATTTTTATTTGTCCAATCACAGAAAAATATCAGTCCGGCAGTCCGTGGAAAAATTGGATTTTTTGCCCTGCCGTACCGGCAATCCGAGCCTCCACTTTCACTCCATCGTCGCTGCCATCTCGGCCGCCTCCTTCTCAACCCTCTCCAACTGATCCTTCGTACGCTTCAACATCTTAAGACAGATGACTTGCACGTCATTCTTGCATCGCCATCCAAATTCTCCATCCTCAAGATCAACATCTTCGCGTCCTGTGAAGCAGTAGTGATCTCAATCTTTTTCTCTTCGAGCATGACCTTCTTTTCGAGTTTTATCTTCTTCTCAGCCGCCGTCATCAACATGTTAAACCTCTCGGCCTTGGATGCCTCCTTGACGTCGGAGCATTTGACGTATGCCTCTTCCTTTTCACCAAGATGTCGCCTTTGCCTGGGGTGGCGGTTTTGCCGTGTCTCCAAGTTAATCTTCCGGGTGAGCGTGATCGCTGGACCTCCACCACCGCCGTCTTCAGCGGCTTTTTTGTGCAGGTCCATGCGGCAGCGGTGAAAAAGCGCGAGAATTGGGTGGAAAGCAACGGGATGGAAGAGGAGTGTTGAGAAAGCGGGATTTTGTTGCGGAAATAGTGCGGATAGCTCCTTAGTTTTGGGTGGTCTGGGGTGTCGGAGTCCTACATGGCTCGTGTCCGGACTCCCCCAAACCCTCTTGGTTTGGTTCTGGTTTGCGGAAAAACGATGGTCCGGATTGGTCCACGGATTGATGAGGGATGCCATTGGATGGCTTGCGGAGTCCGAACAGCTAAGTGATGCGGGAGGTCTAGGGGTCGGCGTTGGAGATGCACTTAACACTTGATGGTGTTGCTACAAGGGACATGGCAAAGGAGGCTTAAAAGAGAGAGTGGTAGCAAAAGCCAATGCGCCTACCTAGCGTTTGATTGCTATGAATACAAATGCTCCTAGTGTGACAACACCTCAAAATTGGTTGGTGCGTATGTGCCTACTTAGTCTTTATTTGGTACCATCAATCGGAGATCGACATGACACTGGTGTACCCTTAAGCACTCGCAGCCACTAATTTGCCACTCACGCTGACGTGTCAAACGGTGGCATGCGCTCTGTCCAAATCAGAGAAGAAAGAGAAAGGAAAGAAACAGTGTGTGTGAAACCATGAGTCTGTGATGATACGTGTCTCTTGCGGACACGAGCTTTTAGAGCGGTCAGCGTCAGCTGTAGCCTTTCTTCTGCGCCTTTGGCAAACGTCCTTGTCTTACGTGATCTGGAGCTGGGACCTCGAAGCCGAAGGGGAAAAGATAGGGCGGCATTCAAGACCTTTTGGGCCTAATTCAAGAAGGTTCCTAGTTAAGCCTGGTACGAACTACTTACCCCCTTGGGCTGTTGGGCACCGCACCGATGTTCTTTCACTGACCTGGGGCTTTCCTAGTCCCAGAAGGGATACTTTTTTATTGCAAAATGTTCATCTTAATTCTACGTGTCACCACCACTTCTCTGTCTCGTTGTATGCCTTTCCTGAAGGCTAGGTTGAAGGGATGTACTAGTATTATGTTCTTATTATGAAAAATATGTTATTATGAAAAATATGTTCCATCCTGTATACATGACATATAGAAAGCGTTGATTATTCGTAAAGCTTGACAATGAATCTTCTTGATTGAGTTTTTTTAAGGTGATTTAAGTTTTTCTGATTTTCCAAATTCTCCAGGAACATTTTTTTAGTTGAGGGTAACCATTTTTCGCTACAGCCATTTTCGGAACAGTTAAGACTTCGAGGTAGCATTGTGAAGTGTCAATTCCGATTTAACGCTCATAGTGACAGTTTGTTGCTACAACGTTTCTTTGGCTAGTTTTCTATTTTTTTTCTTCCATTTTTCCTTTTCTTTTTCGGTTTTATGTAAAAAATGTTTTCAATGTTCTTTCCCTTTTTTTAATGTTTCTTTTTAAAAAAATATTTTATTCCCTTTTTTCGTCTCGTACTTCCCTTTCTTGTTCAGATTAAATACTAAAAAAATATAAGTGCGCTAACATAAATCTATGTCATTCCTGAACATTTTTAAAACATAATTTTTTATGAGTATGAACTTTTAGACATCATAAAAGAAGTTTTTTTAACACAGTACAAACACAAGCGCTCATATATACGCGCATATACACACCCCTATGAACGCACACACGCACACCCTACCCCTACGAGCACCTTCGAGAGACTGAGCTGGCATATCATCTTGAGATTTACGAAGTCTCCCACTGAAAGTGCATTTCGAAAATCCTGAAATAAATTCAGGAGTAATGCGAGCACCAGGATTTGAGCCCTGGTGGGCGGGGAATACCATTGTCCCTCCTATTTCAACTTGTTTTATGATGTCTGCGAATCAACCTGGTGGGCTGACCCTTGTAGCAACATGTAGTACCCTAGGCGAGCACTTATTCTAGACTTCATAGCATAAATAAACTTATTCTAGGCTTCATGATTTTTAGCGCTCAAAATCTAAAGAACGGTAGTTCTACTATTGTATTCAGCGCTTTTTATTTTAGTCAGATTATTGTCCCTTTTTATATCAACTGGTGTTTTCTACTTTAGAAAATCTCCAAGAATTTTAAAATATTCATGATTTTTTGAACTCTATTTTCTATAAAAAATTAATGAATTTCAAAGACTGTCCATTAATTTTTAAGAAAAATGTCATGGATTTTTCAAACTCATTATGAATTTAAGAAGTTATCCCTATATTTATAAATCATAAACTAAAAAATGGTTCTGAATTTCTGAAATATGTTTCTTAAACTTAGAAAATATTCAGCTGCTTTAATAAAAATAATAATTTTTAAATTATGACCATGGATTAAAAAAAATTAAAAAGTAATAAATAAAAATAAGTAAATAGAAAAAGAAAAGGTAAATAAATGAAAATATTAAACCAGCAAAAACTAGTAGGCAAAGTAACAAATAAAAACTCAAATAAATAGCTCATAGAGATATATGTGAAAAACCAAACATAAAGCAATGGCAAAGTGTATAAAGCTCGTGGGAAATAAAATAACACCAAAACTAATAGAAAAATAATCTATTTTTAAAATTGGTTAAAGAATTTGGGACCGATTACTTTTCATGGTATGCAATTTGTATGCCGAGAGTACCGTTCTAGGCTATGAGAAAATTACTACGGCTGTTGTATCCCTTTGCATCTCATTATTCGAAATTTGAGACGGAGGTAATACTATATATATGAAATAAAGGTGCGATGTTTATCTAAAAAAAAGGGAATTCCATCGCAAGCGACGAATAGAAGCTCCCAGTGGGAACATGTGAGGCCATTCATACATCGTATGACCACTTGGATTTACCAAGGGCCCAATATAACGTACAGTAAAACAAGGCCACTGGATCACAGCCAGAGCTATATCTCGCTTAGCGCGAGACTAGCTTCTTTCTCGCTGAAGGCTTTTTCTGTTCTGTACAGAACTGAGCCGGCTCGTTTCTTTGTTTTTTCTACTTTGCTGGTTTTCACAGGTTTTTCTTCATTTTTCCTTGTTTCTTTCTCACTTTTGCTTTTTCATTCTTTTCCAATGGATTTTCATCGGTATTTACTTTCTTTTTTTCTTTTTATTTTTTGGTTTCTATTGGGAGTAAATTTTTTCTTTGTTCCTTTTTTGATTTTCATTGGTTTCATTTTTGTCCAAAACATGCCAATATTTTTTGTTGCACATTCTACATTTTTTGTGTACATCAAAAACATTTTCTGTATACATGTTTAACAATTTTTATATACACATTTGACATTTTTAAATACATGATTAACATTTTTGAAGCTATTTTGTTATGTCTGTTTTTTCTGCACACAATTTAAATTATTTGGTATATATATATAAATTTCATATATAGCTGTTTAACATTTTTTTTGAGAATGTTTAACATTTTCCAAATACAAGATTAACTGTTTCTGAATACATTGTCAACATTATTCAATACACGGAGAACATTTTTTTACTGGTAATAACATTATACACAGTAATAAATAAATAAATGATCAACATAATTTTATACACATTGTTTTTGCTTTGTATATATGTTTGTATACATCACAAAAACAATTTAATGCACAATTTTTTCAAATACTTTATTAACATTATATAAATATTTTAATAACATTTTTTTTAGACAATCAACTTTTTCCATTCACATTGTATATTTTTATTCATGAGAGGTCTTTTCTCTATACACATTAATATTGTTTTACTAGTTTCTTCATTTCCTTCTTTATTCTTTGGTTTGTTTTGTTTCTTTCTCTGTTTTCACTGACTTTTTTTTTCATTTTTCTTTGTTTCTTTTACGATGGATTTTCCTCGGTTTTAACACTTTTTCCTTTGTATTCTTTACTTCTATTTTTTGATGTTTATTTCGTCAAATTAGTTTTGTTTGTTTGTTTGTCGATTTCAATCAGTTTCATTTTTTTAAACACATTTCAACCTTTTTTTAGTATACATTCTACATTTTTTATATACACTAAAATATTTTGATATACATGTTTAACATTTTTTAAATACATGATTATTTTTTTGAAAATTATTTTTACATCTAGCGTACACTCCGGCCGCCTGAACTAAAATGAGCCTGAGCGCATTATTGCCTAGCGTACACTCCGGCCGTCAGAACCAATCAAACTCCTACGCTAATTAGCCAAAGCATCCCATGTTCCACACGCCTCCGGTGAAAAATTCCTCGTATTAAAATGCTAAGGCTGGCCATAGTGGGGAGTAAAAATGCATACGTTACTAGTCTATATTACTACTTTTACAGTGCATCGTATCATACTATCTCCGTCCGCGTTTATTAAACCCAAAGACCACTTTGGCAGGACCAAGGCACTGCTGAAAAGATGTGTGTGAAAGTTAGAGCTCAGACTGGCCAATCAGCCGGCTTCCGTCCAGCTCAGGGTAAACGAAAATTAATGAGATTGTAGCTCCCCAACGCTTGCATGCAAGGATTAAACTGCACGCCCAGGAAACGAGGCACATCATGCGCGGCCGGTTGCAGGCAACGACATGCATGCATTGGCTTGCATGCAAACCTCATCACTACGCAGAGGAAACAAGGTGTGAAGCCTGGGATTAGGAGAAGGAAAAGGCAGGTCATTGGTGCAGACTTAGCTCGAGCGGCCTAATTTTTTCGGACGGGCTTCGTGGCCAGCGGGCCTTTTAAACCCGGACGGAGGTAGTAGATTATTAGTATTATAGATGGTCTATTTATTGTCATGTATGACATATAATAGCATCACATTTATTATGTTACGGTATCTATCTATGTTACTATAATCATCTTTCTTTAATTGTCCGTCAAATAAGCATATTTGCGAGTCCTAAATGCATGATACTATTTATGTTACCCCATTATGGCCAGCCTAAGGCTGGTCATAGTAAAGGTAACTTAGGAAGTAACATAGCGCATTTCAAGACAGGTTTGCTTATGTGGCATAGAATTAATGAGAAGAGAGGTGTTTGGAGTAACATAATATGTTACTGTAACATAACACAACTCAAAGCAAAATGAGTATTATGTAATAAATGCTATCATCTATGATACTACTTGTATGTTACTTTGCACTATGAAGATAGTGACTCTCCACCATGACACTAGTCTAAGTTACTCTCCACTATGACTAGCCTAATGGAACGTACTAATTGATTACACCTCCCCGCTGCACGATCGATAAATAAAGTTACTGAAAAGTCCCTCGTAAAATTCTAATGGGACGTAGAAATGGATTACCATCACAGCTAAATAGCCCAGTCTCCTGGTCCATGCACCTCCGCCCCGTATGATGGTAAATTCAGTCGTAATTAGGGATTAGTTTTAGTAATGGATCATGCACGCAGAATTCCCTGCGTGCCCTTCTCAGCCAATCAAATTTTAATAGTAAAACATTAGTAGCCCACACTTGTATGTTCTGTGGATGTCGGTAAGTAAACATTACCTGTTGTATAGTAAAATAATAAGAGGGTGTATTAAGGATACAAGATCTAAGTATAATAAATATTCCCACTTTGCAGTAATAGCCATCTATATATGTGGTAACCGTAGCATATCTCTTACTAACCCATATCCATACATAGTAATGTAATTACCACATAGCTTGACCCATATCCATACCTCGCAATGCAATTACTACATAGAGAGTATTGGTTCACAGCAGCCGGTAATATAATTTATATTCTATTACCATATGTGTTGTTATTTTTACCGTCATTAGTAGTGCGTGCAACGCCGTAAGAGCATTTCATTCCATTACGACATACACTAGAATTTTTACCATGATTAATAAATAGAGATACGGGGCGAAGGTGGGCTGCATCGCCACAGTAATGAAGATAAATCTGTTGCCATATTTCTTGCTCCTTTTACCATCGTTTGCTACAGCCGAGCGGCGCGCGAGCGGATAGTTAACGGCCCGAGTGTAGGATAGCTTAATTTGTGGTAAACATTTTTTCATACACATTATATGTTTAACATTTTCCAAATACAAGATTAACAATTTCTGAATACATGGTCAACATTATGCAATACATGGAGACCACTTTTTAATGGCAATAAACATTCTTTCACACATAATGTACATTTTCCGTGTATACCAGGAACATTTCTTATACACATTTACATTTTTTAATTAAATGATCAACATTTTTTCATACACATTGTATTTGCTTTTGTATATATTTTTCCATATATGGCAAACATTTTCTCAATGCACATTTTTATTTTTAAATGCTTTATTAATATTTTTCAAAAACTTGATTAACATTTTGTAAAATGCTGGATTAACATTTTTTTACATGATCAAAGTTTTTCATTCACATTGTATATTTCATATACATTTTTTGTATACATGAGTAACCTTTTCTCTACACACATTTAACATTTTTCAAATGCTTGATTAAATTTTTTCAAAGTGTTTATGCAAAGTGTTTTCTAATATACTCCCTCCGTTCCTAAATATTTGTCTTTTTAAAGATTTCAAATGGACTACCACATACGGATGTATATAAACATATTTTAGACTGTAGATTCACATATTTTGCTCCGTATGTACTGACTTGTTAAAATCTCTAGAAAGACAAATATTTAGAAACAGAGGTAGTATATATTTAGATTATTTTGAAATGTAAAAAAATTAAAAAAAAGAAAAAACATGAAAAAAAGAAAAAGGTAAAAAAATAATAAAACAAAGCAGTGGCCTGTGGCTCCGACGCGCCGGGCCGGCCCATTTAGGAATGCGATTGACGCGAGAGCAACCTAGGTCTCGCTATAGGCAAGACATAGGCGCGCCACAGGATCATCACCCTCTTTTTTCACGGGTAAGATCATCACCTTCTAGAAGCATAGCTAGGTATGAGTTGGCACGTCCTGAACACGAGTACATATGAACCCGCTTTTCAAAAATGTACTTTCAATGAGTTTTGTAATGTGAAAAAACTCAGAACAAAATTTTGTGCATAAGTGCTCGCAAAAATATGTCCACGGGACAAAGTTTTGTGAAAAACAATCTTTTTATGTTGTCTCTTTTGGATTAGTTGAATTGCTTACCACAAATGTCATTTTATTTTGTCTCGGCAGAAAAGATAAATTTTAGTGCTTCTAAATAGCGTTCCACGACACAATGTTTTGTCTTTTTTGCACCGGCTATAAAGAAAGTTGCTTTTCCTCGAAACTTTCTGCACACACATAGAATATAAAGATGTATGCACACATCTTTTTTCAGATTTTTTTGGCATTTCAAAATATGTTTTTCAAAGTGGGTTCATATGTATCCGGGTTCATCCATGCACTTCCTACCTTTGTATTTCAAAAAGAAGAAGAGCAACTTGGAAAAAAAAGGAAGCTAGAAGCACGTAGCCATACACAGAACTCTGACCGGTCAAACTCAAAAGCCTAGGGTCAAACAAGATTCCTTTCCCACAACGTCAAGCAAGATCAATTTAGGATGAGGTTTCTTAACATGGAAAAAGGAACGCTGCACAATGAATCTATGATGCACAGGTACATCTCGCTAGCGTTCTACGAT
Source organism: Triticum aestivum (assembly GCF_018294505.1). Classification (NCBI taxonomy): domain Eukaryota; kingdom Viridiplantae; phylum Streptophyta; class Magnoliopsida; order Poales; family Poaceae; genus Triticum; species Triticum aestivum. The sequence goes on from NC_057808.1 coordinate 84,493,646, forward strand.
GCTCTAGCAAAGCTGCTTCTGATGCCAGCAACGAGTCATCACGTACGCATGCAGCTCCTAGGCGCTGCAAGGTAGTAGTAGCGGTCAAATGCAGCACGTGGGACTTTTGATAAAGAAGGAGAAAATTATACTACGAGTAGCAAGGAAAAAAAGAGTTAGTTAGATACAAGTAGGAAATACGAACAGGTGGACAGTCGACTGATAGCAAACTGTGAGCAGTGTTTAGAAAGCTCATGTGCTCTGCTTCGACTTGCCGTTTCGGGCACCACCGTGTCCACCGAGAGAGGAGGGCGATGGGCGGAAGCCACCGAAGCATGGAGACGACGTCGTCGCTTGTGTCGATATCGTGTTTGTCGACGTGGCTAAGGCCGGCCTACCAGCTCTCTCCATTTGGTAGCCATAGCATGCACACTCGACACATGTATGTTTTAGTTTTGACCAAATATGTTTTACAACATAATAATAATAATAACACATTTCCCCAAACCATATGACTGAGTAGTCCGGATGCAATTTGCCATCCAGCACGGTATCTCATTGGTCTGCGAACCGGTTCGAACTGTCGTTTACCCAAACTAGAGGCCGAATGGGGCTTTGTGCGAGTTCGGGCCGCCGTCACGTAGGACTCCGACACCCCCGACCCACTCAAATCCCCTCCTGGTTTACATCCTTTCACTCCACCCCTGCTCCCTCCTTACTTTGCATCCACACGATCCTCTTCTGCCGCTGTCGTTGTACCTCTCCGGCCGCCAGCCAGCCATTGTAGGATGTCCGCAGACCCCAACAACGCGCCAGCCCACCTTGGCCTAAGTAGCCATCCGCCCAGGATCCCTTTGCTGCCAGGTACCCTCCGCCCCCTGCCGATGACATCCGTGGCAGACGCTATGCTCAGCAGGTGTTCGGTCAAATGCAATTGAGCTCCTCCGTCAGAGCTCTTTTGTTGAACTTTTTGTTTTTTAGAGTAATGCAATGGCGAGGTACACGGCCATGGAGGAGGAGTTGTTGTGCAAAATGCATGGTTAGTCGTATTTGCGGACTTTCTAGGCTCAAGAACTCAAGGGGCTCGATCTTTTGACAGTGCGTGCATGCTTTATTTCATGAGCAAAAGAACTTTGTGCCCTACGACATGCACATCATCCATTAACGCAATGTGAAGTTGATATCACGTCGATGGTACACCATCTGCAACTCCGTCATGAAGTTTTGCGGTGCGATTCATCGAGTGGAGACAATGTGGCCATTAGGCTCGTTAGCCATGAAGATCATAAGTTTTGCTTCATGTTGCCCTACATGATGATTAATTCGTTCATTCACTCAATGTTGCTCTACACGTTGTATGGCTTGCACGCACTGTTGGGATGTACTACAAGACCGAGGGTGGGCAATTCACGGACCTACATTGTTGGATGAAACTCAGGGGGCATTATGTGTGGGACGACAATGTGACGGTTCCGACTCTGGTACCATTGAATTTGGAATCGATAATTTTGAAAAACTTATTGAATATCCGGATATCTCGGATGTAATATCTACATTTGAACTATTATTGTACTCGGGATATTTGCTTGTTATTTATGATTGAATTGTGCTATTTTCGATAACTATTTTGAGATTTGCGGCCTTAGAAAAAATAGGGGCGGTTATTTAGGGAACAGGGATGGATGGTTGGCTCCCACATCACTGTCCGCGAAATGGTCCAGAAAAGTCTGCGGACAAATAGTGTGTCTATTTTGGGGTTTGGTGTCGGAGTTGCCCTAATACATGGGTAGTGATAGGTGCCCGTCGACCGAGACCTCCCGCACTGTTAGCTTGGACCATGTATAGTCGTCTGATCGAGGCAAAACCAAGCGGCACCTGCCCCACGCTATTCGCCTTGCCATCCTCCGTCCTCTGATGCGGTACCTAGCAGACTCCACCATGCTCCGGTTGCAAAACCATCGCACCCCCACTGATAATGCCACCTAGTCTCCCTCGTCATGTTGCCCACGGGAATTGCAACATGGCCCTCAGGTTCCACCTTTGGGCACCAACTGTTGCAGCTCTGCTGCTGGTCGATTCCACACATGTTCACCACAACTGCAACATTCCACTCGATGTGGGCTGTCGAAGCTTGTCGGTTCCAACATCCATGGACGCCATTTCTAGCACAGTTTGCAATGGAAAACATGACCTGTAACAACTTTCTATGGTGCCAGTTGCAGCTCGCCCTCATGCCACCCCAGCATCCCGCAGAGCCGATTTTTGCAGCTCACCGTCGTGCCTGTCCCAGCATCCGACAATGTCGATTGTAGTTCTCCTCCATGTTGGTTGGAGCTTACTAACGGGGCCATCAAAACAAACCGCGGCCATGGTTCCAGCTCGTCGCAATGACCATGGCAGCTCACCGAGGTCGCGGTTCCAGCAGGCTGCGTTCATCGTTGCGTCATCACATGGTCATAGTTCCGGCTCGTCGTGTCGTCGTTGCAGATCATCGCTGTGGCTATCGCAGCTCGCCGTGGTCGTAGTTCCAGCAAGCCGCGGTCACGGCCGCATCTCTCCAACATCATGGTTCTGGCACCCCCATCGCCTCGAAGGACCGGCCACCACAGTGGCAGCTTGCCATCATCACGGTTGCTCTCGACTCTTCCTATTTGCAGCACATCATTTCCTCCCCCTCCCTTATAGCATTGCCTCCCCCAACGGGCAGCGCAAAAAGAATAGAGCGCCCCTCGTCACGAGTCGATCATGTCACAGGTGGTGTGGGGGTGTGGCGCAGCAGCTGTGCAGGATGGGTGCCTAGGCATGATGAGCCGCTGGGGAGGTCTGAAGGGAGGGATAGATGGGAAGGAACAAGTGCCCTTGGACAAGGACATCCATGGCGGTCACAGTGAAATGACAGAGGAAAAGGGATGGAAGATGAGAGGATGAGTCCGCACAAAAGAGATAAGAGAGGGGTAGTAAAGCGGTGTATGGGACTGATAGCCCACAAGTATAGGGGATCGCAACAGTTTTTGAGGGTAGAGTATTCAACCCAAATTTATTGATTCGACACAAGGGGAGCCAAAGAATATTTGTAAGTATTAGCAGTTGAGTTGTCAATTCAACCACACTTGGAGATTAAATATCTGCAGCAAAGTGATCAGTAGCACAGTAATATGATAGTTTTGATAGCAGTGGTAACACTGGCAACGGTAATGGTAACAACAGTAACAGTTTCGTAGCAGTTGTAACAGTAGCAATAACAATAGTAACTTAGCAAGAGCAATATGTGGAAAACTCGTAGGCATTGGATCGGTGAATTCGTTGGATGATATTCATCATATAACAGTCATAACCTAGGGCGACACAGAACTAGCTCCAGTTCATAAATATAATATAGGCAAGTATTCCGTAAATAGTCATATGTGCTTATGGAAAAGAACTTGCACGGCATCTTTTGTCCTACCCTGCCATGGCAGCAGGGTCTATAAGGAAACTAAGGGATATTAAGGCCTCCTTTTAATAGAGAATCGGAACAAAGCATTAACACATAGTGAATACATGAACTCCTCAGACCACGGTCATCACCGAAAAGTATCCCAATTACTGTCATCCTGGGGTTTACGGATCATAACACGTAATAGGTGCATATGACTTGCAAGATCGGATCTAGAACATAGTTATAACGGTTTAAACATAAACGGTTCAGATATGAAATCATGGCACTCGGGCCCTAGTCACAAGCATTATGCATAGCAAAGTCATAGCAACATCAATCTCAGAACATAGTGGATACTAGGGATCAAGCCCTAACAAAACTAACTCGATTACATGATGAATCTCATCCAACTCCTCACCGACCAACAAGCCTACGGAGGAATTACTCACTCTCGGTGGGGAGCATCATGGAATTGGTGATGAAGGAGGGTTGGCGATGACGAAGACCGAAGACCCCCCTCTCCGGAGCCCCGAACGGGCTCTAGATCTGGCCACCCGATGAAGAACAGGAGGTGGTGGCGGCTCCATACCGTAAAACGTGATGAAACTTCCTCTCCTGTTTTTTTCTAGAAAAATAGGATTTTATAGCATCGGAGTTAGGGTCAGCAGAGCCCTGAGGGCCCCACCACCCACCATGGCTCGCTAGAGGGGGGCCGCCCTGGTGTCTTGTGGGCAGCTTGGGCACCGCTCCGGTGGGTCTTGGTTCTAGTATTTTTTATTTATTCCAAAATAGTTCTCCAAAAAGTTTTGTCCAAATCCAAGAACTTTTATTTCTGCATAAAAACAACACCATGGTAGTTCTGCTGAAAACAACGTCAGTCCGGGTTAGTTTCATTCAAATCATGCAAATGAGAGTCCAAAACAAGAGCAAAAGCGTCAGGAAAAGTAGATACAATGGAGACGTATCAACTCCCCTAAGCTTAACCCATTTTCTTGTCCTCAAGCAATTCAGTTGACAAACTAAAAGTGATAAAGAAAAACTTTTACGAACTCATTTTTTCTTGTTTACATATATATGCTTAAGTAGCACCCAGGTTTTCAGCAAAGATCATGACTAACCATGTCAACAATAACTCTTAAAAATTATATTAACTCGTATCAATGGCATAATCAACTAGCGAGCAATAATAAGATATCTCAAATGCCAACAGTTTGTCAAACAATCATGATATAATATGACAATAGTGGTATCTCGCTAGCCCTTTCTAAGACCGCAAAAAATAAATGCAGAGCAGCTCCAAAGTTCAAGCAACGACTAAACATTGTAATTCATGGTAGAAGAGATCCAGTCATGATGCATTCAACATTAACTAAACACAATGCATGAGGATGACAATAGTGCTCTCAGGTCTGGCGCTTATTTGAGAAGGTGATGACTCAACATAAAAGTAAAATAACATAAAAGTAAATAGATAGACCCTTCTTAGAGGGAAGCAGGGATTTGCAGAGGTGCCAGAGCTAAAGGTTTAAATCAAAGATAAATATAATTTTGGGAGGTACACCCCTCCTGCCAACGTTACGACCAAGAGTTTTCAATATCTTCCATGCTAAACAAATTAGCGGTGGTTCCGAAGCGATAAAAGTAAAGGTTTACCCCCCTCCACCATCAAACACAAGCCATGGCTTACCGAATTCACGGGTGCCTACCATACCAACAACAGTCCCGGGGGAGTTTTGTTTAATTATTTGCAATTTTTTATTTCGGGACTCGGCATCCCTATTACCGCCCCTCTCATGCAAGGACGAGTGAATAAACACTCATCATGAGAATAAACCGCTTAGCATGTAAGATACAGACCACCCCCTGTCGCTCCATGAGCGGCATACAAAATATATGTTCATTTGAAATTTTAGAGGTGTGGCACATACAAATTTACTTGGAACGAGAGGGTAATACAGCATATAGGTAGATATAGTGGACCCATCTGGAATAACTTTGGTTTAAGGATTTTGATGCACAAGTGGTATTCTCGCTTAGTACAGGCGAATGCTAGCAAATAGATTGAGAAGCGGCCAGCTAGAGAGTGAAAACGGTCAAGAACATGCATTATGAATAATCAACATTGAATACTAGCATGAGTAGGATATAAACACCATGAACATAAATATCGTAGATGCTATATTGGTTTTGATTGAACTACATGCGTGAACATGTGCCAAGTTAGGCCACTTGAAACATTCAGAGGAGGATACCATATCATCATACCACACCACAATCATTTTAAGGCATGTTGACACCCAAGATAAATCATTATCTACTCCTAGCTACTTAAGCATGGCGTGAGAAAATATAACCTCTAATTGTCATTGCAAACATGTTTGATCATAATATGCTAAATCATGTATACTAGGTTAAACATATTTACAAAAACAAGAACAAGTTGAGTTCATACTCTCTTTCCTCTGCCACAGTCACTTCATCAAATATCGTCATTATTGCCTTTCAGTTGCATGGCCGAATGATATGAAAATAATAGTAGTGCAAGTGTGCCGCGGACTAAGCTGGAATCGCAAGCATTTTACCAAAAAAGAGAAGACAAGGTAATTTTGGCTCTTTTTTAGATCAACAATAATGCATATGAGAGCCACTCAACATTTTCATCATGGTCTTTCCCTTGGCATGACTCAAAGAAAAGAAAAGAATTTCAGAGAAACACACTGAAATATTTTTGGAGTTTTTAGTTTTTCTTGAAGAAAGCAAATTAAAGAAGGGAAAACAAAAAACGAGAAAACTATTTACACAGGAAAGCTCCCAACAAGCAAAAGAAGAAATGAGAAATCTTTTTGGGTTTTCTTTTAATTCTACAACTAAATTAAACTAGAAAGGAAAAACGAAAAGAAGTAAGAAATATTTTTGGATTTTCTCAAAGTTTTTCAAACACACAAGAAGAAAGCAAGAAAATAAATCTAGCATGGATAATAAAATGAAAAAGTGTGGACACTGACAACTGGAATGAAATGTGTGAACATGAATGCAATGTCAGTGGAAATACGTACTCCCCCAAGCTTAGGATTTTGGCCTAGCTTGGTAATCACCATCCGTAGTAGCCGCCCGGTCCCACGTGAAACTGTTGAGGCGGCGGCACCTGAGCGTCCCACTCCTGGGGCTCCTCCTCTGCCGCTGCCTGGTTGTTCTGGTAGGCAAAATGTCCTCTGGCATGACCTTGTATCCGCCCCTGGCAATAGAATCAAACAAAGCAGATGCAGGCAACGGGATAATATCACATGTTTCCACACTAAAAATCAGATTGTAACGAATGTTATGAAAAGAATCAACGACATCAGTAAACTCGTGAGCCTCCATCACCTGGTGGTCTAGATAAACTCGGGGCAAAGGATAACCATGTTGGCGTATCTAAACATTAAAATGACTCGCTAGACGTGTGGCATAAATACCACCATGAATTTTGCCCTTAGTTCTATTGAGGTGCACACGGCGTGCAATAATAGCCCCTAGGCTAAAGGCGTGATCATTGTGTACTGCACGACGTAAAATGGTGAGGTCGGGGGCACGAAGTGCACCGGCCTTCTCCCTAGCAGTTAAACCCTTCGTGTTGAATAGAGCAAAGTAATGCACAGAAGGAAACTGCAACTAGTGGCAGTGGCTTTCGACATGCCTCCGTCATCATCACCCACTATTAAAGTGAGGAGAAAGTCCTGAAACTCTGCCGGTCTAGGCTCTCTTAATTCCTCATCAAAGGGAATCAAACATATGTCACAAAAGTCAGTGAGCGGTATCTGATGGGTTTCAGAATATAAATTAAACCGCACCTCAGGGGGGTTGTTCCTATTTAACAAATAAATTTTTTGCCCAAAGGAATTTGTGAGGAGGTAATGTTGGTCACACTCATCTGCGAGGAAGTCGGCCAGCCTAGCATTTGCAATGAATTGGGAAAACTCTTGATGGAACTCATCCTCTTCCATGGAAGCATTATGTGGCCATTCGCAAGGTCGCACCTCCACCATTCTCGGAGTATTGAGTTCATTGTCCAATGATTCCCCAAGAACTCCCTTGGAATTCTTCTTCGAGGAAAACTTCCGAAAAATGCTCATACTTTATGAACAAAATTCTAAAAAAATTTGGGCCACAAAAATTTAGTAATAAAACTTCACAAGATTGATAGCAACTACTCATAGGGATGCCTAGAGGCCATATTAAGCATTCAAACTACTTAGAACTCCAAGAATTCAACCTGCAAGCCCATTTACAGCAGCACCAAGAGTAGCTAATTATTCAAAATATAAACCACTAGAGCAAAAACTAATTGTAGCAATGGAGGAGTCACATATACCAAGTAGCAATCCCCCAAAACAGTTTCGCAAATGGAGCTTCAAGCAAAGAGATCGAAATTCGTGGGTTTGAGAGCAAGAACACGAGAGAGAGAGAGAGAGAGCTATGGTGATTTTTTTAGAGGTAGGAGATGACATGAGCTAAAGGGATAAGTGAGAGGTGCCACGTGGGGCCCACCACCCACCAGGGCGCGCCTGGGTGGCTGGCGCGCCTTGGTGTCTTGTGGGCACCAGGGGCATGTTATTTGTACCAGAAATTCAGAAAAAATCAGAAAAAATCGTGTTAAAATTTCAGGTCATTCAGAGCACTTTTATTTTGACTACTTTTTTATTGCACGGAAAACTCAGAAAACGGGATAAACATGACATTTTATTTTATTTAACTAAGAAAAATAGAAAACAAAAATTAGAGACAGAAGGTTGTGCCTACTAAATTCATCGACCACATGTCTCTTGAAAACAATCCATTAATAAGGTTGATCAAGTCTTATTAACAATTGCTTTCGATTAACATGAACCCGAAGAACTTTCATAAAACACTAAGTTACCTCAACAGGAATATGCATATCCCCTACAATGAGTGTTTCATATTTCATTTTGGCAATAGGTAAAGGGATTTGAGAAACTTCCAATAATAATTGTCGGAAACTTTTCAATAACATTAATACCATTCACTTGAAATTGTTTCTTCGGAAAGTGCACCGTATGCTCATTACCATTGATATGAAAAGTAACTTTGCTTTTATTGCAATCAATAACAACCCCTGCAGTATTCAAAAAGGGTCTACCAAGGATAATCGGCATGTTGTCGTCCTTGAGCATCTCAAGTATAACAAAGTTTGTTAAGATAGTAACATTTGCAACAACAATGGGCACATCCTCACAAACACCGATAGGTATGGCGGTTGATTTGTCAGCCATTTGCAATGATATCTCCGTAGGTGTGAGTTTATTCAAATCAAGTCTTTTATATAAAGAGAAATGCATAACACTAACACCAGCTCCAAAATCACATAAAGTAGTTTTGACATAATTTCTTTTAATAGAGCAAGGTATAGTTGGTATTCCTGGATCTCCAAGTTTTTTAGGTACTCCATCCTTAAAAGAATAATTAGCACACATGGTGGAGATTTCAGCTTCAGGTATTTTTCTTTTATTAGTAACAATTTCTTTCATATATTTTGCATAAGGGGCAATCTTTAAAATATCAGTCAAACGGGCACGCAAAAAGACTGGCCTAAGCATTTCAGCAAAGCGTTCAAATTCTTCCTCACCTTTTTTCTTAGATGGTTTAGGTGGAAAGGGCATGGATTTTTGAACCCATGGTTCTCTTTCTTTACCATGTTTTCTAGCAACAAAGTCTCTTTTGTCATATCTTTTATTTTTAGGTTGCGGGTTATCAAGATCGACAGTAGGTTCTATCTCAACATCATTATCTGGTTCTTTATCATTGTCTAGTTGAGTATCTTCATGAACATCATCATTATCTTTTTCATTATCACTAGATGAATGTTCATTACCGGATTGAGTTTCAGCATGTGAGATAGAGACATCATTATTATTTTTAGGAGGTTTTTCCTTTTCAGGTTCACTAGAGGTATGCAAAGTCCTATCATTTTCCTTTTCCTTTTTAGAAGAACTAGGTGCATTAGTATTAATTCTTTGAGAGTCTTGTTCAATTCTTTTAGGGTGTCCCTCAGGATAAAGTGGTTCCCGAGTCATTTTACCTCCTCTAGTTGCTACTCTAACAGCATAATCATTCATATTACTGTTCATTTCACTAAGCAGTTCTCTTTGAGATTTAGCAACTTGTTCTAACTGAGTTTGAACCATAGAGGCATGTTTTCCTACACCTCTACATCATTAGTGATTCTGTATAACAAGTCACCCGCGCGTGCAATCATATCAGAGTTTTGTTTCAATTGTTTCATAAATTGCATTGAAGTGATCTTGTTTTCTAATGTGATTGTCAAATTCATAAAGGCATTGGCTAGGATGTTTATTGTAAGGGATGCCACCTTCATCAAACTTTAATAAAGAATTTACCTCTACCACTTGTGGTGGTGGTGTGTCAAGTCCATGTATTTCTTCAATAGGTGGTAAATTCTTAACATCTTCAGCTTTAGTACCTTTTTCCTTCATACATTTGTTTGCCTCTTGCATATCTTCAGGACTGAGAAATAAGATACCCCTCTTCTTCGGAGTGGGTTTAGGCGGTGGTTCAAGGAGAGTCCAATCATCATAATTTTTAATATATTATTCAATAATTCCTCAGCTTGTTCGACAGTTCGTTCCCTAAAAACACAACCATCGCGACTATCTAGGAAGTCCCTAGAAGCATCGGTTAGTCCATTACGGAAGATATCAAGTATTTCATTTTTCTTAAGAGGATGATCAGGCAAAGCATTAACTAATTGGAGAAGCCTCCCCCAAGCTTGTGGGAGACTCTCTTCTTCGATTTGCACAAAGTTAAATATTTCATGTAAGGCAGCTTGTTGCTTATGAGCAGGAAAATATTTTTTAGAGAAGCAATAGATCATATCCCGGGGACTACACACACAACCAGGAGCAAGGGTATTGTACCATGTCTTAGCATCACCCTTTAATGAGAACGGAAATGACTTGAGAATATAATAGTAGCGAATTTTCACATCATGAGCAAATAGGGTGGCTATATCATTTAATTTAGTAAGATGTGCCACAACAGTTTCAGTTTCATAGCCATGGAAAGGATCATATTCAACCAAAGTAATTAACTCTGGGTCGATAGGGAATTCAAAATCCTTATCAGTAACAAATATAGGTGAGGTAGCAAACTTAGGATCACATTTCATTCTAGCATTCAATGATTTTTCTTTCAACTTGGCTAGTAGTTTCTTTAGATCATATCTATCCTCGCAAGCAAGAAAGTCTCTAGCTACCTCTTCATCCGTAACATAACCCTCAGGTATCTTAGGAATTTCAAATCTAGGAGAGCTAGGTCTAATAGGTGTTTCATAATTTTCACTATCAAAGACTTCATCAGTTTCAGCATTCTCAATATCTTTAGCTCTAGCAATTTGTTCATCATGAAATTCACCTAGTGGCACATTATCATCAAGCCAGGTACTAGCATCATAATTAGCATCATTCATAGAAGAAGTAGCATCATCAATAACTTGTAACATATCAGGATTAATAGCATGTGGTGGTGTTGCAAGCTTACAAAAGACAGAAGGCGAATCAAGTGCAGAGCTAGATGTCAGTTCCTTACCTCCCCTCGTCTTAGAGGGCACGATCTTGGTTCTTGTATCTTTCAGATTCTTCATAGTGATAAATAGATAATAATCCCAAGTGACGCAACAAATATAGCTATGCTCCCGGGCAACGCTGCCAGAAAAACGTCTTGATAACCCACAAGTATAGGGGATCGCAAAAATTTTCGAGGGTAGAGTATTCAACCCAAATTTATTGATTCGACACAAGGGGAGCCAAACAATATTTGTAAGTATTAGCAGTTGAGCTGTCAATTCAACCACACCTGGAGATGAAATATCTGCAGCAAAATGATCAGTAGCACAGTAATATGATAGTTTTGATAGCAATGGTAACAGTGGCCACGGTAATGGTAACAAGAGTAACAGTTTTGTAGCAGTTGTAACAGTAGCAATAGCAATAGTAACTTAGCAAGAGCAATATGTGGAAAACTCATTGGCATTGGATCTGTGAATTCTTTGGATGATATTCATCATATAATAGTCATAACATTGGGCGAGACAGAACTAGCTCTAGTTCATAAATATAATGTAGGCATGTATTCCGTCAATAGTCATACATGCTTATGGAAAAAAACTTGCATGCACTACAAAAAAAAGACACTTCCGTGATGATACGTGTTTGTCACAGTAGCTCACGTTTTCTGTCATGCATGTACATCCATGACAAATTTATGATAGAATCAAGATAGTCATACCTGTGCTGTCGTAGAAGTGTTCCATGACATTACGAAAATTATCATCACGGAAGTGTCCACTTCCATGACGATAAATCGCGCATCGTAGAAGTGCTTTCGTCAAGGGTGACCGACACGTGGCATCCACCATAATGGGACGCCGTTAAGCTATCGGGTCCGGTTTTGGATCCGATAACACGCTAACAGCCCGGACCAATGGGAATTTTCCACGTGTAAAATTCTCATTGGCCGGAGGAAACACGTGTCGGCTCAACGTTCGGACAGATGTCATCCACTCATTGGACAGGAGGCGCCTATGATACGTCGACACGTGGCATGGCCTAACAGAGGCCCATTCCGATGAAAAGGCCGGGCCTGTCAAAATAAGCGGGCCAGCCCATTAGCGGCCTACTTGAGTCAGGCCCATTTACAATTACGGCCCATACAAGTTACACAGAATCGGCCCATCAAAGGCCCATTCTAGATTCGACAATTTCCAGCCCATCGTCAGTTTAAGCCCGTTAACGGCCCGCTACGTTTTTGGGCCCAATTGCGGCCCGAGCTTCTTTCGGCCTGTTAGCAGCCCATCGTCAGTTCCAGCCCGTTAACGGCCCGGAACGTCTTTCGGCCTTTTCTCGGCCCATTCTGTAGTTGGGCCAATTCTAGCCCGCTGTGACTTTAGGCCTGTCCTCGGCCCATTCGGTAAATGGGCCAACTCATAGCCCATTTTGTCTCTCGGCCTGTTAAGGGCCCGCACAACAGTTGGGCCTTTGACTTTAGGTCCATTAGGGGCGCACGTTCCGCAGGGCACCATTTCAGCCCAATGCGACTTTTGGCCTGTTAAAAGCCTAGTTTGCAAATGGGGCCTCCTCTGGCCCATAACACTTTCGACCTCTTACTGGCCCGTAAAGTAAAAGGGCCGAGACAAAATTGACATTTATTTCGGCCCGCTAAAGGCCCGCATGTCATTTCCATTTATACGACCCTATCGAGCTTTAGGCGTGTTGACGGCCTACTAAGAGCCGTTGTTACGGTGGGCCCATTTGGGATCCACTTAATATTATTTTGACCAGCCCAATTAAGGCCCGCTTTGACTGCACATGTTTGTTCATTTGTATGGCGTCCAGGAAATGTTTGGGCGTGTTGGCCCCTGTTTCAATGATATAGCATATTCAACAAATATCCTACTGTATACTATCGCCTCTAAAAAACATACACTATACAATGAAAAGCATAAAAACGTAGAATAATCCTACACTATACAATAAAGAAATTACAGCCGAATATACCCACTGGGCATTATAGTTCGGCACCAGTGATTATAAAGCGTACACAAACAGCAAATTACATACACTGGACAAATAAAGCTCATACATCATGGACACGCATCAACAGAACTTACCATTTGAACTATAATCTCTTTAGAGAAAAGGATTGGCCGGATTCAGATAGCACAAATTTCAATCTGCAAAATCTCCAATTCCTTCGTGGTTACCTCAGTGTCTTGTTTCATTTTTTTGACTCCTGCATCTAATACCTGCATGTCCAGTCTCAACTTGTTGATTGTATGTTGAGAATCATGTACACGTTGTCTTGCCACCTCTAGTTGATACTCGAGAACATCAGCACATTCCAATTCAAATCCATAATCATTCGGTAACGGCCATGCCACACTGCTCGCAGATCTTTGTGTTGATGTCACTTCATCCTGAAATGTTTCTGTAAGTACACATGACTAGGGCAAAAATATAGTTACAACAGTGAAGCGAGCAAGACAGACTATTTTGTACATGGCAAAACAGGACTAACAATAATGTTTCACGTCATGAAGCATAAGCAGGTGATATTTTAAAAAATAAAAAGGTAACCTGTGCAGCCTACATACAGAAATCTCTCTTAGCTCACCAGAGGAGCATGATGTTGGGGCCCAATCCAAAACACAGACAAGTTACAAATTTGGACATCACGTTGCGTATAAGTAAGCAAGCAGTTGGCCATTTTGTAGCTTAATTAAAGTCTTAGGGAGCATAATGAACAGCAGAGGGATTCATACAAACCTACTACAGCAAGCAAAACTATGCAATCATTAGCCTAGTATAAACTAGATTGTGAGCCTCATGCAATAATAGTTGGTTAATACTAGGCTAATGAACAACAGAGGGATTTGTGGAATTGAACTGTTGAGTTGGATACGGTGACTTACCTTAACTGATTGAACAGGCTCAGCGCAGCTCCTACTTCTCTTGCAAGGCTCCTTCCTAACATCTTGCACTTGGAAATCCTCAATCTTATCTTCATTGCACCCCCTCTGCAAGGTCACACAAACTAGTTACTCGTCTTCTTGGAAGATAAATATGCATACTTTCTAGTCTGTGAACAACACAAAAGGATGAGATTATAACAAAACAATACCACATAATGAAACATGCCACATCTCTTGCACTTGCACACAATGAAATGAGCATTTACTATGTCTGCACTATGTAAAAACTAGGCATACCTTCGAACTGGATCTCCAGGTACTCTTGGAGAGCCTACTTCAGTGTACAGCCAAACCTTTATGTCACCTATGAGTTAGACGAGGCCCCAATATAGCAGCCCTTAGTGTTTAAATCATTGACAAGCTCTGTTAGAGTGTTAGGTCAAGAACAACAAGTAATCAAAGCAAACAGTCCTAGTATGGCTGGCTGATGCAAACAACAATTGAACAGATGTGTGAGCAAATCTTACATATCAAGAAAAGAAGCAAAGAAGGAGGCTTAAAGACCATCACTTGACTGACCAGATTTAAGGGGCATTTAAACATCATGTGCAATGTATGAACAAACATAAACATTGCATATTCCAGATTCTACAATGGAATGCACATGTATTAGGTCATGCCATTTATGATGATGCCTAAATGTACACTATAGCAGGCAGGAGTGATTCATCATTGCATGCACAATTGAATTGCAGGTTAAGGGCCAGTTCGATTCCGCCTTTTCAGGGCTTATTGTCAAAATAAGCCATAAGAGCATCTCCAGTAAATGGTCCAAATGTAAAAATAACTAACTTTTGGACCGTCTAGGGCAAAAAATGCTGCTCCAACAGACGGTCCATATGCAAAAAAAATTGGACCGCGGCCTCCTCGTGATGTAAAATGCAACATCTCGCGATGCAAATATACATCACGAGATGCATCTGGTCCAAAACCAGCAGCCGCCCGCGAACGCCCAACCGCCACTTCATTTTCGTTCCCGCCCGCCCGCCCGCGACCTCCCGCTCGTCCGCCGCCGCCCCGCCGCCTCCACAAGCTGCCGCCGCCCCGCCGCACGCCGCCCGCATCAGATCCGGCACCGCCCCGCCCCCGCCGCTGTTTCCACGCCGCCCCGCCGCCCACCCGCCGCGGATCCGGCCCCGCCGCCCGCTGCTGTTTCCACGCCGCGTCGCCGCCCGCCCGCCCCGCAGCCCGCCGACCACCGCCCCGCAGCTCCACCACTACCCCGACCGCTGACCCGCAGCTCCGCTCCGCACGCCGCCGCCGCCCCGCACGCCATCGCCGCCCCGCAGATCCGCCACGCCCGGCTCCGTCCGCCTCCGCCCCGCAGCTCCGCTCGCAGCTCCACCACTGCCCCGACCGCCGACCCGCAGCTCCGCCCCGCACGCCGCTGCCGCCCCGCTCGGCTCTGTCCGCCACCGCCCCGCCGGCCACCACCGCCCCGCCCGGCTCCGTCCGCCAACGCCCCGGCCGCACACCGCTCCCGATGGCGCCGAAGAAGACGCTGAAGGGCAAGTCGGGCTTCTTCGGCGTGAGGCAGAAGCCCTCCGCAACTGGGGTGTGGAGTTCTCCGACGCCGAAAGGCGTTGGTGGATCGGCACGTACCCCTCTGCCCAAGAGGCCGCGCGTGCCTACGACGTGGCGGTGTGGCGTGCCGAGAGGCCTCGGTCACACCTCAACTTTCCAGAGATCGAGTCGGGCGGTAGCGGAGATGCTTGTGCCGCAGGGCATCAACATGAAGGAGATCACGACGAAGAAGAAGATAATGAAGAAGCCGTTGGTTGTCGTCAGTGCTGGCGAGACCGATGAGGAGGCGATGGCGAGGTTTGCTCGGGAGCATCCGGAGTACGTCCAGGCCGAGCTGGAGTACTACTGGAAGCGTGAGGCAGAGCAGAAGAAGAAGGGGCCGAAGAAGGAGGATGAGGCCGGTCCCTCGACGGTGATGCCCATCGAGTCCTCTTCCGAGGAGGACTGGGTAGACTTCTCGGAGGAGGAGGAGGAGGGGTGCGACGACCCGACAAAGGAGGAGTTCTGGGAGCAGTTCCGTAGCTCCGACGAGGAGTAGTTTATCTAGCAGTTTGAGTAAGTAGTAGTTGAAGTTTATGTATGAAACTATGTTGAATTTGATGTTTGAACTATGTTGAATGGGCTAGTAGTATGTCGTTTTTACATCTTCATTTTGAACCATCTATTGGAGTTGCTCTTTTGGACCATCAATTTGGACCATCTGTTGGAGATGAGCTTTTTTCGGAGCTCCAAAACGCACCTTTTAGTGGTCCAAATTTTACATCTTCGGTTTTGGACCGCCAAATTTTGGACCATCTATTAGAGATGCTCTAAAAGATGTAAAGAAGTCATTTTTGAGTTATGGGCTTGGCCTTAACTTATTTCACTTTGGAGGGGGGTGTTTCGGGTAGAAGCTCACTAAAAAGGAAGGGAAGGGGAATAGTGAAATGACTCTGTTGTCTGCCTATACTACACTCAAAATGCAACTGCTCAAGCCCACGTCACACCTGACCCTCAAGTAAAAACAAACACGCAAGCGTTCATTGCCCTGCCCGCTTGCATCTCCTCTCCCCTTTCCCTCTACCTCGATCCCCTGCCTACAGCCCTAGGGTTCCTCCAGCGAGCCATCGCCTCTGGTCCCATCTGGCCCGGTCCTCGATGATGCTTTGTCCAGCTAGGCTACATGGCCGGCAGGTAGGGGCAAATCTCCCTGGCTGCTCGTCCCTCTGCCGCTGCCCCTCATTCTCATGGTCTCCAGCAGCTGCTCCACTATGGTCCGTCCAACGCACTACTCCGGCGGGCGCCGCACAAATACGGCTGATGCCACACTGCAGCAGAAGGCACCTTATTCCCCCTCCCCTCCTCCCAGGCCGTGGCCTTGAGGTGCTGTTGAAGCATGAGCTCATCCAACAAGGTGAGGATCTCCTATGATTTTTTGCCAAATTTTCATTCTGATCCACTATACGATGAATTGTTATGAGCTGCTCCTGCTGCTTCTATATGATGCATTGCTATGAGCTGCTCCTGCTGCTGCTATATGATGAATTGCTATGAGCTGCTGCTGCTATATGATAAATTGCTATGAGCTGCTGCTGCTATATGATGAGTTGCTATAAGCTGCTCCTCCTGCTGCTGCTGTATGATGAATTGCTATGAGCTGCTCCTGCTGCTGCTATATGATGAATTGCTGTGAACTGCTCCTACTACTGCTATATGATGAATTGCTATGAGCTGCTGCTGGTATATGATGAATTGCACACTACTGCTGCTGCTGTATGGTGAGTTGCTATGAGCTGCTGCTGCTGCTGCTATATGATGCTTTCAGGTGGTGCTGCTATATGATAATAACCATCCACTTGGACCATCGAGTTTCAATAAATAATTGTTCTTCATTTAAATGTGGGCCATGCGTTCTTCGTTTAAATTAGGCAATGGGATCTCTATGGAAGACATTGACCAAAGTAGATTGTGCCAAGTAGCATTTTGAGCAAATAGTGATGGTCTGTTTTCCTATCATATTAATTACTGCACTGGGTTCAATTTGTGATGTTTGCAAGTCAAATTATTTTTCATATGGGCAGCAAAATGAAAAATATAATGCAATCTAGACTTTTCACTGATCATACCAAAGATAAGCTGAAAAGAAAGGCAATGAAAAGAACTGGTTGGCTTATTACCCAGAGCTTATATTCACAGGTGCTTATTTTCTTAGGATAACTCGTAATAACTGTCCCTAAGAAACTTGGCCAATAGAACTGACATACAAATAACATGTCATGATGATTGCAATGGAGGAGTGACCTACCATAGCACACTGTATAGGCTCACCACTGCCTCTCCTTTTTTGCGAAGTTCCATGAAATTACCACATACATCTTGTACTTTTTTATTGTGTAACCCTATCTGCAAGTTGACACGGATAATTTCAAACATCTCTACATGATAATACATTGCATATCCCTTGCGCATATTTAAACCACCTATTAATGATTGTGTGCGTAGCGTAAACTAGCCATGACTCTGTGTGTTGGACTAGCAGGCACTCTAAGGGAGCCTAATGTAGTGCACTGGAATTCCTACATGCCACCTACGATTTTGTGTAATGTACTGCCTCTGTTCCTAAATATATGTCTTTGTAGAGATTCCAGTATGGACCACATATAGATGTATATAGATGCATTTTCGAGTGTAGATTCACTCATTTTGCTCCGTATGTAGCCTATAGTGGAATCTCTAGAAAGACTTATATTTAGGAACGGAGGTACGAGGTAGTATCATGTATGACATCTACATATCTAATTTAGCAGCCAGTAGTAGAAATCATTGTCTGCACAAAGGGATTACTGGTCGAAAATCCTAGCAAAGCACGCTGGCAGGCACACAACAATACAAGAGAGAGACGCACTTACAAGATCATAGCAATGCCTCAGTCCAGGATCTTGGTTGGCCAAGCTGTTAGATCCAGAAGAAACATCGTCCTTGTAGTTTTTGCCAGCTGCATAAAGGTAACAGTGACTTGTTAGTATATTTGAAGTACATCGGGCAGGTGATGCTGGACGGGTTTAAAGGTGACAAGTACCTAGGCCGTGGCGCGTGGTTGGCATCTTGCCAGACGGTGGGAATCAGGTTAGAAACGTCAAGGGTGATGACACTGCGCTGGCTGTCGGGGTCCGGTAAGGAGATCTAGAACCGTCGAGTAGGTGTTTGTGGAGTGGCTCCGGTAGGGTGGACTACGGTGTGGGCGAAGCGGATCTGTGGCCGTGGACGAGGGCATCGGTGAAGCTGCTCCAGTGGTTGAGTTAAGGATGGTGTCGATGATGCGGATCTGCGGCCGTGGACGGGGCGTCAGAAGTTGCTCCGGTAGGTTGGATGAGGGTGCGACGAAGCGGATCTATGGCCATGGACTTGTGAGTTGGCAAAGCGGCCCCGGTAGGGTTGAGAATGGTATAGGCGAAGCTACTCCGGTAGGGTTGACGATGGTCTCGGTGAAGCGGCTCCGGTAGGGTTGAGGAAGGTGTCGGCGAAGAGGATCAGAGGCCGTCGGTGGGGTGGCTCCGGGGTGGGGGGTGTGGACGAAGCGTCTACGGTGGGGAGTACGAATGAGCCGCGCAGATGCACTGCGGTTGAAGAGAGTACCGGCGAAGCAGATCCGGCGCCGTGGACAAGGCCGGCACTGAATGGGCTGTGGTACAGTGGTGGATGAGCAGTCTACTTGTTTCTAGTGGAGGTGGGAGGGGTAGATGTGGCCGTAGAAGCAGATCCGGTGAGGTGGATGCTGTTGGAAATATGCCCTAGAGGCAATAATAAATGGTTATTATTATATTTGTTTGTTCATGGTAATTGTCTATTGTTCATGCTATAATTGTATTGTCCGAAAATCGTAATACATGTGTGAATACATAGACTACAACGTGTCCCTAGTAAGCCTCTAGTTGACTAGCTCGTTGATCAACAGATAGTCATGGTTTCCTGACTATGGACATTGGATGTCATTGATAACGGGATCACATCATTGGGAGAATGATGTGATGGACAAGACCCAATCCTAAGCATAGCATAAAAGATCGTGTAGTTTTGTTTGCTAGAGCTTTTCCAATGTCAAGTATCTTTTCCTTAGACCATGAGATCGTGCAACTCCCGGATACCGTAGGAGTGCTTTGGGTGTGCCAAACGTCACAACGTAACTGGGTGACTATAAAGGTGCACTACGGGTATCTCCGAAAGTGTCTGTTGGGTTGGCACGGATCGAGACTGGGATTTGTCACTCTGTGTGACGGAGAGGTATCTCTGGGCCCACTCGGTAATGCATCATCATAATGAGCTCAATGTGACTAAGGCGTTAGTCATGGGATCATGCATTGCGGTACGAGTAAAGAGACTTGCCGGTAACGAGATTGAACAAGGTATTGGGATACCGACGGTCGAATCTCGGGCAAGTAACATACCGATTGACAAAGGGAATTGTATACGGGATTGATTGAATCCTCGACACCGTGGTTCATCCGATGAGATCATCATGGAACATGTGGGAGCCAACATGGGTATCCAGATCCCGCTGTTGGTTATTGACCGGAGAGGCGTCTCGGTCATGTCTGCATGTCTCCCGAACCCGTAGGGTCTACACACTTAAGGTTCGGTGACGCTAGGGTTGTAGAGATATACGTATGCGGAAACCCGAAAGTTGTTCGGAGTCCCGGATGAGATCCCGGACGTCACGAGAGGTTCCGGAATGGTCCGGAGGTGAAGAATTATATATAGGAAGTCAAGTTTCGGCCACCGGGAAAGTTTCGGGGGTTACCGGTATTGTACCGGGACCACCGGAAGGGTCCCGGGGGTCCACCGGGTGGGGCCACCTATCCCGGAGGGCCCCGTGGGCTGAAAGTGGAAGGGAACCAGCCCATAGTGGGCCGGGGCGCCCCCCTTGGGCCTCCCCCCATGCGCCTAGGGTTGGGAACCCTAAGGGGGGGAGCTTCCCCCTTGCCTTGGGGGGCAAGGCACCCCTTTCCACCCCTTGGCCGCCGCGCCCCCCAACCCTAGATGGGTTTTGGACGGCCCCCCCTCCCAAGGGGGCCTATATAAAGGGGGGGAGGGAGGGCAGCAACACACAGCCTTGGGCGCCTCCCTCCTCCCCTGCAACACCTCTCTCTCTCTCTCGCAGAAGCTTGGCGAAGCCCTGCCGAGACCCGCTACATCCACCACCACGCCGTCGTGCTGCTGGATCTCCATCAACCTCTCCTTTCCCCTTGCTGGATCAAGAAGGAGGAGACGTCGCTGCACCGTACGTGTGTTGAACGTGGAGGTGCCGTCCGTTCGGCACTCGGTCATCGGTGATTTGGATCACGGCGAGTACGACTCCGTCATCCACGTTCATTGGAACGCTTCCGCTCGCGATCTACAAGGGTATGTAGATGCACTCCCTTCCCTTCGTTGCTAGTAGACTCCATAGATGCATCTTGGTGAGCGTAGAAAAATTTTAAATTATGCTACGATTCCCAACAGTGGCATCATGAGCCAGGCCTATGCGTAGTTACTATGCACGAGTAGAACACAAAGAAGTTGTGGGCGTTGATGTTGCCAATTCTTCTTGCCGCTACTAGTCGTTTCTTGTTTCGGCGGCATTGTAGGATGAAGCGGCCCGGACCGACCTTACACGTACGCTTACGTGAGACAGGTTCCACCGACTGACATGCACTAGTTGCATAAGGTGGCTAGCGGGTGTCTGTCTCTCCTACTTTAGTCAGAACGGATTCGATGAAAAGGGTCCTTATGAAGGGTAAATAGAAATTGGCAAATCACGTTGTGGTCATACGTAGGTAAGAAAACGTTCTTGCAAGAAACCTACAAACCACGTAAAAACTTGCAACAACAATTAGAGGACGTCTAACTTGTTTTTGCAGCAAGTGCAATGTGATGTGATATGGCCAGAAGATGTGATGAATGATATATGTGATGTATGAGATTGATCATATTCTTGTAATAGGAATCACAACTTGCATGTCGATGAGTATGACAACCGGCAGGAGCCATAGGAGTTGTCTTTATTATTTTGCATGACCTGCGTGTCACTGAATAACGCCATGTAATTTACTTTACTTTGTTGCTAAACGCATTAGCCATAGAAGTAGAAGTAATCGTTGGCGTGACGACTTCATGAAGACACAATGATGGAGATCATGATGATGGAGATCATGGTGTCATGCCGGTGACGAAGATGATCATGGTGCCCCGAAGATGGAGATCAAAGGAGCATAATGATATTGGCCATATCATGTCACTATTTGATTGCATGTGATGTTTATCATGTTTTGCATCTTATTTGCTTAGAACGACGGTAGTAAGTAAGATGATCCCTTATAATAATTTCAAGAAAGTGTTCACCCTAACTGTGCACCGTTGTGAAGGTTTGTTGTTTCGAAGCACCACGTGATGATCGGGTGTGATAGATTCTAACGTTCGAATACAACGGGTGTTGACGAGCCTAGCATGTACAGACATGGCCTCGGAACACACGCAATACACTTAGGTTGACTTGACGAGCCTAGCATGTACAGACATGGCCTCGGAACACGGAGGACCGAAAGGTCGAGCATGAGTCGTATAGAAGATACGATCAACATGGAGATGTTCACCAATCTTGACTAGTCCGTCTCACGTGATGATCGGACACGACCTAGTTGAATTCGGATCATGTTTCACTTAGATGACTAGAGGGATGTCTATCTGAGTGGGAGTTCATTAAATAATTTGATTAGATGAACTTAATTATCATGAACTTAGTCTAAACTCTTTACACTATGTATTGTAGATCAAATGGCCAACGTTGTCCTCAATTTCAACGCGTTCCTAGAGAAAACCAAGCTGAAAGATGATGGCAGCAACTATACGGACTGGGTCCGGAACCTGAGGCTCATCCTCATAGTAGCCAAGAAAGATTATGTCTTAGAAGCACCGCTAGGTGAAGCACCAATCCTAGAGAACCAAGACGTTATGAACGCTTGGCAATCACGTGCTGATGATTACTCCCTCGTTCAGTGCGGCATGCTTTATAGCTTAGAACCGGGTCTCCAAAAGCGTTTTGAGAAACATGGAGCATACGAGATGTTCGAGGAGCTGAAACTGGTTTTTCAAGCTCATGCCCGGGTCGAGAGATATGATGTCTCCGACAAGTTCTTCAGCTGTAAAATGGAGGAGAACAGTTCTGTTAGTGAGCACATACTCAGAATGTCTGGGTTGCACAACCGCTTGTCTCAGCTGGGAGTTAATCTCCCGGATGACGCGGTCACTGACAGAATCCTCCAGTCGCTTCCACCAAGCTACAAGAGCTTTGTGATGAACTACAATATGCAGGGGATGGAAAAGACCATTCCCGAGGTATATTCAATGCTGAAATCAGCGGAAGGGGAGATCAGAAAAGAACATCAAGTGTTGATGGTGAATAAAACCACTAAGTTCAAGAAGGGCAAGGGTAAGAAGAACTTCAAGAAGGACGGCAAGGGAGTTGCCGCGCCCAGTAAACCAGTTACTGGGAAGAAGTCGAAGAATGGACCCAAGCCCGAATCTGAGTGCTTTTATTGCAAGGGAAGTGGTCACTGGAAGCGGAACTGCCCCAAATACTTAGCGGACAAGAAGAAGGCCGGCAACACCAAAGGTATATGTGATATACAAGTTATTGATGTGTACCTTACCAGTACTCGTAGTAGCTCCTGGGTATTTGATACCGGTGCGGTTGCTCATATTTGTAACTCAAAACAGGAACTACGGAATAAACGGAGACTGGCGAAGGACGAGGTGACGATGCGCGTCGGGAATGGTTCCAAGGTCGATGTGATAGCCGTCGGCATGCTACCTCTGCATCTACCCACGGGATTAGTTTTAAACCTCAATAGTTGTTATTTAGTGCCAGCTTTGAGCATGAACATTGTATCTGGATCTCGTTTAATTCGAGATGGCTACTCATTTAAATCCGAGAATAATGGTTGTTCTGTTTATTTGAGAGATATGTTTTATGGTCATGCCCCGCTGGTCAATGGTTTATTTTTGATGAATCTCGAACGTGATGTTACACATGTTCATAGTGTGAATACCAAAAGATGTAAAGTTGATAACGATAGTCCCACATACTTGTGGCACTGCCGCCTTGGTCACATTGGTGTCAAGCGCATGAAGAAGCTCCATGCAGATGGACTTTTGGAGTCTCTTGATTACGAATCATTTGACACGTGCGAACCATGCCTCATGGGTAAGATGACCAAGACTCCGTTCTCCGGAACAATGGAGCGAGCAACCAACTTATTGGAAATCATACATACCGATGTGTGCGGTCCAATGAGTGTTGAGGCTCGCGGAGGATATCGTTATGTTCTCACTCTCACTGATGATTTAAGTAGATATGGGTATGTCTACCTAATGAAACACAAGTCTGAAACCTTTGAAAAGTTCAAGGAATTTCAGAGTGAAGTCGAGAATCAACGTGACAGGAAAATAAAATTCTTACGATCAGATCGTGGTGGAGAATATTTAAGTCACGAATTTGGTACACACTTAAGGAAATGTGGAATAGTTTCACAACTCACGCCGCCTGGAACACCTCAGAGAAACGGTGTGTCCGAACGTCGTAATCGCACTCTATTGGATATGGTGCGATCTATGATGTCTCTTACCGATTTACCGCTCTCATTTTGGGGCTATGCTTTAGAGACTGCCGCATTCACTTTAAATAGGGCTCCGTCGAAATCCGTTGAGACGACACCGTATGAATTATGGTTTGGGAAGAAACCTAAGCTGTCGTTTCTAAAAGTTTGGGGATGCGATGCTTATGTCAAGAAACTTCAACCTGAAAAGCTCGAACCCAAATCGGAAAAATGCGTCTTCATAGGATACCCTAAGGAAACTATTGGGTATACCTTCTACCTCAGATCCGAAGGCAAGATCTTCGTTGCCAAGAACGGGTCCTTTCTGGAGAAGGAGTTTCTCTCGAAAGAATTGAGTGGGAGGAAAGTGGAACTTGATGAGGTGATAGTCACCCCTTCCGAACCGGAAAGTAGCGCAGCGCGGGAAAATGTTCCTGTGGTGCCTACAACCGACTGGGGAGGAAGTTAATGATGATGATCATGAAGCTTCGGATCAAGTTACTGAACTTCGTAGGTCCACAAGGACACGTTCCGCACCAGAGTGGTACGGCAACCCTGTCCTGGAAATCATGTTGTTAGACAACGGTGAACCTTCGAACTATGAAGAAGCGATGGCGGGCCCGGATTCCGACAAATGGCTAGAAGCCATGAAATCCGAGATAGGATCCATGTATGAAAACGAAGTATGGACTTTGACTGACTTGCCCGATGATCGGCGAGCCATAGAAAACAAATGGATCTTTAAGAAGAAGACGGACGCGGATGGTAATGTGACCATCTACAAAGCTCGACTTGTCGCTAAGGGTTATCGACAAGTTCAAGGGGTTGACTACGATGAGACTTTCTCACCCGTAGCGAAGCTGAAGTCCGTCCGAATCATGTTAGCAATTGCCGCATACTATGATTATGAGATATGGCAGATGGACGTCAAAACGGCATTCCTTAACGGCTTCCTTAAGGAAGAGTTGTATATGATGCAGCCGGAAGGTTTTGTCGATCCTAAGAATGCTAACAAAGTATGCAAGCTCCAGCGCTCAATTTATGGGCTGGTGCAAGCATCTCGGAGTTGGAACATTCGCTTTGATGAGATGATCAAAGCGTTTGGGTTTACACAGACTTATGGAGAAGCCTGTGTTTACAAGAAAGTGAGTGGGAGCTCTGTAGCATTTCTCATATTATATGTGGATGACATACTATTGATGGGAAATGATATAGAATTCTTGGAAAGTATAAAGGCCTATTTGAATAAGTGTTTTTCAATGAAGGACCTTGGAGAAGCTGCTTATATATTAGGCATCAAGATCTATAGAGATAGATCAAGACGCCTCATTGGTCTTTCACAAAGTACATACCTTGACAAGATATTGAAGAAGTTCAATATGGATCAGTCCAAGAAGGGGTTCTTGCCTGTATTGCAAGGTGTGCAATTGAGCACGGCTCAATGCCCGACCACGGCAGAAGATATAGAAAAGATGAGTGTCATCCCCTATGCCTCGGCCATAGGGTCTATTATGTATGCCATGCTGTGTACCAGACCTGATGTAAACCTTGCCGTAAGTTTGGTAGGAAGATACCAAAGTAATCCCGGCATGGAACACTGGACAGCGGTCAAGAATATCCTGAAGTACCTGAAGAGGACTAAGGATATGTTTCTCGTTTATGGAGGTGACGAAGAGCTCGTCGTAAAGGGTTACGTCGACGCTAGCTTCGACACAGATCTGGATGACTCGAAGTCACAGACCGGATACGTGTATATTTTGAATGGAGGAGCAGTAAGCTGGTGCAGTTGCAAGCAAAGCGTCGTGGCGGGATCTACATGTGAAGCGGAGTACATGGCAGCCTCGGAGGCAGCACAGGAAGCAGTCTGGATGAAGGAGTTCATTACCGACCTAGGGGTGATTCCCAATGCGTCGGGCCCGATGACTCTCTTCTGTGACAACACTGGAGCCATTGCCCTTGCGAAGGAGCCCAGGTTTCACAGGAAGACCAGGCATATCAAGCGTCGCTTCAACTCCATTCGTGAAAGTGTTCAAAATGGAGACATAGATATTTGTAAAGTACATACGGACCTGAATGTAGCAGATCCGTTGACTAAACCTCTCCCTAGGGCAAAACATGATCAACACCAGGACGCAATGGGTGTTCGATTCATCACAATGTAACTAGATTATTGACTCTAGTGCAAGTGGGAGACTGTTGGAAATATGCCCTAGAGGCAATAATAAATGGTTATTATTATATTTCTTTGTTCATGGTAATTGTCTATTGTTCATGCTATAATTGTATTGTCCGGAAATCGTAATACATGTGTGAATACATAGACTACAACGTGTCCCTAGTAAGCCTCTAGTTGACTAGCTCGTTGATCAACAGATAGTCATGGTTTCCTGACTATGGACATTGGATGTCATTGATAACGGGATCACATCATTGGGAGAATGATGTGATGGACAAGACCCAATCCTAAGCATAGCATAAAAGATCGTGTAGTTTCGTTTGCTAGAGCTTTTCCAATGTCAAGTATCTTTTCCTTAGACCATGAGATCGTGCAACTCCCGGATACCGTAGGAGTGCTTTGGGTGTGCCAAACGTCACAACGTAACTGGGTGACTATAAAGGTGCACTACGGGTATCTCCGAAAGTGTCTGTTGGGTTGGCACGGATCGAGACTGGGATTTGTCACTCCGTGTGACGAAGAGGTATCTCTGGGCCCACTCGGTAATGCATCATCATAATGAGCTCAATGTGACAAAGGCGTTAGTCACGGGATCATGCATTGCGGTACGAGTAAAGAGACTTGCCGGTAACGAGATTGAACAAGGTATTGGGATACCGACGATTGAATCTCAGGCAAGTAACATACCGATTGACAAAGGGAATTGTATACGGGATTGATTGAATCCTCGACACCGTGGTTCATCCGATGAGATCATCGTGCAACATGTGGGAGCCAACATGGGTATCCAGATCCCGCTGTTGGTTATTGACCGGAGAGGCGTCTCGGTCATGTCTGCATGTCTCCCGAACCCGTAGGGTCTACACACTTAAGGTTCGGTGACGCTAGGGTTGTAGAGATATATGTATGCGGAAACCCGAAAGTTGTTCGGAGTCCCAGATGAGATCCCGGACATCACGAGATGTTCCGGAATGGTCCGGAGGTGAAGAATTATATATAGGAAGTCAAGTTTCGGCCAACGGGAAAGTTTCGGGGGTTACCGGTATTGTACTGGGACCACCGGAAGGGTCCCGGGGGTCCACCGGGTGGGGCCACCTATCCCGGAGGGCCCCGTGGGCTGCAAGTGGAAGGGAACCAGCCCATAGTGGGCTGGGGCGCCCCCCTTGGGCCTCCCCCCATGCGCCTAGGGTTGGGAACCCTAAGGGGGGGAGCTTCCCCCTTGCCTTGGGGGGCAAGGCACCCCTTTCCACCCCTTGGCCGCCGTGCCCCCCAACCCTAGATGGGTTTTGGCCGGCCCCCCCTCCCAAGGGGGCCTATATAAAGGGGGGGGATGGCAGCAACACACAGCCTTGGGCGCCTCCCTCCTCCCCTGCAACACCTCTCTCTCTCTCTCGCAGAAGCTTGGCGAAGCCCTGCCGAGACCCGCTACATCCACCACC
The DNA here is from genome assembly GCF_018294505.1 of Triticum aestivum. Lineage (NCBI taxonomy): Eukaryota > Viridiplantae > Streptophyta > Magnoliopsida > Poales > Poaceae > Triticum > Triticum aestivum. Next base: position 84,521,334 of record NC_057808.1, read on the forward strand.
ACGCCGTCGTGCTGCTGGATCTCCATCAACCTCTCCTTTCCCCTTGCTTTATCAAGAAGGAGGAGACGTCGCTGCACCGTACGTGTGTTGAACGCGGAGGTGCCGTCCGTTCGGCACTCGGTCATCGGTGATTTGGATCATGGCGAGTACGACTCCGTCATCCACGTTCATTGGAACGCTTCCGCTCGCGATCTACAAGGGTATGTAGATGCACTCCCTTCCCTTCGTTGCTAGTAGACTCCATAGATGCATCTTGGTGAGCGTAGAAAAATTTTAAATTATGCTACGATTCCCAACAGATGCCGCTGGCAGTGAATGGGATCTGGTACGCCGGTGGATGAGCAGTCTAGGGTTTCGAGAGGGGAGGCGTAGAATGGCCGATGAAGTACGGACGACGTGATGTAAGATGCTCTAGTGCTGTGGAGTTAGTCATTTTTGCGGGAGGGAGAGAGGAAATGGGGATGCCATGTGGTGGGGGGAACCGGAAGTTACCAAAGCAACCCCAACCTATTATGTAGATGGGGGCGGTATTGTTACTGTTGTTCTCCGTGCACCAAGGACAAAAGGGGAATTTCGCATGCTAAAGACTAGGTGGCGGAAATTTTAGAAGGAGGCGGGAGATTTTGCCGCCCGCGGGATCGTTCGTATCCAGTTTCAACTAATTTTGGACCGTGCAAGCGGGAAGGTCATGCGAGACTGTGTACACGGGGCACGCGTCAGCAGTTAATAACTGGTGTGAAGTCCACCCCCGAAAAAAGACAATAACTCGGGATGATGCGCCGATAACTTGGACGTTCACACGGGCGCGGCCAATCATACGAGTGTAGAGGCGCGTTCAAAAAAAGGGATCAAACGCTCAGCCTATGTATTTCTTGTGTAAATAGATAATTTAGTGCCATTGGTTATTAATTTAAACATAATGCATTGACGTGTAAGTGTAGAGGCGCACAAAAAGAAATGGATATTGTAGTCCCACAAAAGAAATGGATATTGTAGTCCGCTACTTAAAAGTGTTACCTCATATGATTACATAGCCTCCATTTCATAAATTGCTTACCCGTTGAATTCATATATGAATATTACATATATTACTTCATAATATAACCTTAAATCATCCAAGACTAATGAATTTGAATGCAAGAGTAACAATGGTGCATGTACATGATAGCTACATTGGTTGTTTGAAGAAACATCACTGTAATTTGGCATGCACAATTGAAAAGGTTTATTTAGATAGAAAAAAATGTGACATGTGAGTGTCCAATCTTTATAGCGTTGAATCGATATTGTACCTTTGGCCACGATACGAAGTAGATAATGATTTATGTCCAAGCGATGCACGTCCACGATCGCTAGATAGTGATACGTGAATGAATTGTGCAATCTCTCTCACACGCATACATATCTCATTTCCCCGTGGGCATCGGAATCACACATGCACACTTCGTGTATTTCTCTCCCTCCGTCAAGGTTAGAATTCGTCTTTGTACCCCGTCCTACAAGTCTCTCACACAGAAACACACACGCTCTCTCTGTTGAACATGCCCACCCCTTTAATTCCGCCCACCCACAGCCACTAATGTCTCAAAGGATAATTATGTCTCTCACACATATGCCTAAGGTTAACTCGAGTTCCGGAACCATATGAATACATACAATGGGATTCCAGCAGAGCACCTTTTGTTCTGAGATCTCGCTCTCTCTCTCTCTCTCTCACACACACACACACACACACGCAGACATTGTTTATCACTTCATTTTTTCCGGCACTTGCATGCACACCATTTGTTTATCACCTTGATGCTTTAAGTATGCCTCGCACACATCCTATCTACCTATCCCTTAATATAGATATGGGTCACACAAACTCCTTCTCCCTACTAGCAAGATGCCCATGCGTTGTACAGAACATCCAGATGCATTTGTATGACTAATTTATCTTGTGGGAGAAAAAGATGAACGAGGGAATGCCTTATTTGCAAATGTGGAGAGGGGTGTGGGTATCCTTTTGCAAAATTGCCATAGTTTCCTTCCTGTCCGTCAGATATAAATCGGATGACCTATATTGCAGGATGGGAGGAACACCATAATCACCAACTCTGTTTTTTATAAGAGTAGAGATATGTAAGTGTCACTTCCCCCTCCCCCACCCATCCACACACACACACTTCCCGACACCGGAGGAGTAGGGTGACACCTCAATCTTGATACTAATCTATCGACTGGCTTCTCTCTCAAAAACACACACACACACACACACACACACACATCCCGACACCGAAGGAGTAGGGTGGCACCTCGATCTTGATAGTAATCTATCTACTCCTCTTTCAAACACACACAGACACACACACACACATACACACACTTGCTAGTTGTGCCTCTGTGCCTACCGCACACACTCTCGATACGACTTTCTCTCCCTCCCCTTCCCCCACCCCCAACCCCAACAATGACAGCAGAAGGGTGACAACTCGATCTGATCTTGATCTGCAATCGGTTTTTCTCTCAAACATTGTGTCTCTGTGCCTCACTCAAACACACGAGATACATCTTTTTCTCCGTAGCCCCATCAATATGTAGACTTCTCGCGCGCGCACAACTGTAGTGACGATGACGCTGAACCCAATGTGCCTTGTTTTCACTGGCCTCTTGTGATAGTTTTCACCCTATTTTCTGTAATTAACAAGACAACCTTTTCTTTTTACTACTAGTGAATCGGAAATCATTCGGGGCAGACATATAATATATCACTTCAACCCAATTATGGCAGTAACTATTTTAAAAGAAACTAGCTAGATGCCCGTGCGTTGCACGGAACATCAAGATGCATTTGTATGAGTAGTTTATCTTGTGAGAGACTAGCAAGATGCCCATGCGTTGCACGGAACATCAAGATGCATTTATATGAGTAGTTTATCTTGTGAGAAAAAAAGGATGAATGATGGAAGACCTTATTTGCAAATGTGGAGAGGGGTGTGGGTATCTTTTTGCAAGATTGCCATAGTTTCCTTCCTATCCGTCAGATATAAATCAGACGGCCTATATTGCAGGATGGCAGGCACACCATCATCACCAACTCTGTTTTTTTATCTCTAACTCCTATAAAAGACTCAGTTGGTGATGATGGTCTGTCTGCCATCCGTCATTTCGGACCATCAGATCTGCATCTAACGACTATGATGTAAGTCGTGGCATTTCTGCAACAAGAGCTCACTTCTTTGCTCCAATTTGCAGAAGCCCCTTAGTATCTTGAAACCAACCACATCCCTCCCCCACCTCATCAAAATAGCCACAAGGAATATATTTTGAGTGAAACCTAATACGAGTATATTTTTAGTGATATATACACCAAACTAGAGTGTTTTTCTTTCAAGTTTGTGAACATGTATTATTCTATTTTGGATCCGTTGCAATGCACGGGCACATTGCTAGTAAGAGTAGAGAAAAGGATAAACGAGGGAAGGCCTTATTTGCAAACATGGAGAGGGGTGTGGGTATCTTTTTGCAAAATTGCGATAATTTCCTTCCTATCCGTTAGATATAAATCCGACGGACTATATTGCAGGATGGCACACAGACATCATCACCAACTCTGTTTTCTACTCCCTCCGTTCCTAAATATTTGTCTTTTTTAGAGATTTCAACAAGTGACTACATACGGTGCAAAATGAGTGAATCTACACTCTAAAATATGTCTACATACACATCCGTATGTGGTACTCCATTTGAAATCTGAAAAAGACAAATATTTAGGAACGGATGGAGTATAAGAGTAGACATGGAGATATATCTCCAGCATGGTCTACAACAAAAATGTGCTGGACCGGTTAGCGCCGGATGCTCGCAACGCGATGACCTGAGTTCGAATTCTGTCTTTAACTTTAACTTTAGATTTTTATATTATCTATTACTTATTTAATATATACTTCTTTCACTACTGTACTGACAGTGGAACCCACAGAGTACTTAGAATACAAGATTAAGGATGGACTTGTTTCTTTTTAAATACATGATTAACATTTTTGAAGCTATTTTGTTATGTCTGTTTTTTCTGCACACAATTTAAATTATTTGGTATATATATATAAATTTCATATATAGCTGTTTAACAGTTTTTTGAGAATGTTTAACATTTTCCAAATACAAGATTAACTGTTTCTGAATACATGTCAACATTATTCAATACACGGAGAACATTTTTTTACTGGTAATAACATTATACACAGTAATAAATAAATAAATGATCAACATAATTTTATACACATTGTTTTTGCTTTGTATATATGTTTGTATACATCACAAAAACAATTTAATGCACAATTTTTTCAAATACTTTATTAACATTATATAAATATTTTAATAACATGTTTTTTACACAATCAACTTTTTCCATTCACATTGTATATTTTTATTCATGAGAGGTCTTTTCTCTATACACATTAATATTGTTTTACTAGTTTCTTCACTTCCTTCTTTATTCTTTGGTTTGTTTTGTTTCTTTCTCTGTTTTCACTGACTTTTTTTTTTCATTTTTCTTTGTTTCTTTTACGATGGGTTTTCCTCGGTTTTAACACTTTTTCCTTTGTATTCGTTACTTCTATTTTTTGATGTTGATTTGGTCAAATTAGTTTTGTTTGTTTGTTTGTCGATTTCAATCGGTTTCATTTTTTTAAACACATTTCAACCTTTTTTAGTATAGATTCTACATTTTTTTTGTATACACTAAAACATTTTGATATACATGTTTAACATTTTTTAAATACATGATTATTTTTTTGAAAATTATTTTTACATCTAGCGTACGCTCCGGCCGCCTGAACTAAAATGAGCCTGAGCGCATTATTGCCTAGCGTACACTCTGGCCGTCAGAACCAATCAAACTCCTACGCTAATTAGCCAAACCATCCCATGTTCCACACGCCTCCGTGACCGTGGGTGAAAAATTCCTTGTATAAAATGCTAAGGCTGGCCATAGTCAGAGTAAATATGCATATGTTACTAGTCTATATTACTACCTTTTACAGTGTATAGTATCATACTACCTCCGTCCGGGTTTATTAAACCCAAAGACCACTTTGGCAGGACCAAGGCACTGCTGAAAAGATGTGTGCGAAAGTTAGAGCTCAGACTAGCCAATCAGCCGGCTTTAGTCCAGCTCAGGGTAAACGAAAATTAATGAGATTGTAGCTCCCCAACGCTTGCATGCAAGGATTAAACTGCACGCCCAGGAAACGAGGCACAGCATGCGCGGCATGCATGCATTGGCTTGCATGCAAACCTCATCACTACGCAGAGGAAACAAGCTGTGAAGCCTGGGATTAGGAGAAGGAAAAGGCAGGTCATTGGTGCAGACTTAGCTCGAGCGGCCTAATTTTTTCGGACGGGCTTCGTGGCCAGCGGGCCTTTTAAACCCGGACGGAGGTACTAGATTACTAGTATTATATGTGGTCTATTTATTGTCATGTATGACATATAGCAGCATTACATTTATTATGTTACGGTATCTATTTATATTACTATAACCATCTCTTTTTTTAATTGTCCGTCACATAAGCATGTTTGCGAGTCTCCAGTGCATGATACTACTTATGTTACCCCATTATGGCCAGCCTAAAGTTGGTCATAGTGAAGGTAACTTAGCAAGTAACATAGCGCATTTCAAGACAGGTTTGCTTATGTGGCATAGAATTAATGAGAAGAGAGGTGTTTGGAGTAACATAATATGTTACTGTAACATAACGCAACTCAAAGCAAAATGAGTCTATTATGTAATAAATGCTATCATCTATGATACTACTTGTATGTTACTTTGCACTATGAAGATAGTAACTCTCCACCATGACACTAGTCTAAGTTACTCTTCACTATGACTAGCCTAATGGAACGTACCAATTGATTACACCTCCCCGCTGCACGGTCGATAAATGAAGTTACTGAAAAGTCCCTCGTAAAATTCTAATGGGACGTAGTAATGGATTACCATCACAGCTAAATAGCCCAGTCTCCTGGTCCATGCACCTCCGCCCCGTATGATGGTAAATTCAGTCGTAATTAGGGATTAGTTTTAGTAATGGATCATGCACGCAGAATTCCCTGCGTGCCCTTCTCAGCCAATCAGATTTTAATAGTAAAACATTAGTAGCCCACACTTGTATGTTCTGTGGATGTCGGTAAGTAAACATTACCTGTTGTATAGTAAAATAATGAGAGGGTGTATTAAGGATACAAGATCTAAGTATAATAAATATTCCCACTTTGCAGTAATAGCCATCTATATATGTGGTAACCGTAGCATATCTCTTACTAACCCATATCCATACATAGTAATGTAATTACCACATAGCTTGACCCATATCCATACCTCGCAATGCAATTACTACATAGAGAGTATTGGTTCACAGCAGCCGGTAATATAATGTATATTCTATTACCATATGTGTTGTTATTTTTACCGTCATTAGTAGTGCGTGCAACGCCGTAAGAGCATTTCATTCCATTACGACATATACTAGGATTTTTACCATGATTAATAAATAGAGATGCGGGGCCAAGGTGGGCTGCATCGCCACAATAATAATGAAGATAAATCTGTTACCATATTTCTTGCTCCTTTTACCATCGTTTGCTACAGCCGAGCGGCGCGCGAGCGGATAGTTAACGGCCCGAGTGTAGGATAGCTTAATTTGTGGTAAACATTTTTTCATACACATTATATGTTTAACATTTTCCAAATACAAGATTAACAATTTCTGAATACATGGTCAACATTATGCAATACATGGAGACCACTTTTTTAATGGCAATAAACATTCTTTCACACATAATGTACATTTTCCGTGTACACCAGGAACATTTCTTATACACATTTACATTTTTTAATTAAATGATCAACATTTTTTCATACACATTGTATTTGCTTTTGTATATATTTTTCCATATATGGCAAACATTTTCTCAATGCACATTTTTATTTTTAAATGCTTTATTAATATTTTTCAAATACTTGATTAACATTTTGTAAAATGCTGGATTAACATTTTTTACATGATCAAAGTTTTTCATTCACATTGTATATTTCATATACATTTTTTGTATACATGAGTAACCTTTTCTCTACACACATTTAACATTTTTCAAATGCTTGATTAAATTTTTTCAAAGTGTTTATGCAAAGTGTTTTCTAATAGACTCCCCCGTTCCTAAATATTTGTCTTTTTAAAGATTTCAAATGGACTACCACATACGGGTGTATATAGACATATTTTAGACTGTAGATTCACATATTTTGCTCCGTATGTACTGACTTGTTGAAATCTCTAGAAAGACAAATATTTAAAAACAGAGATAGTATATATTTAGATTATTTTGAAATGTAAAAAAAATTTAAAAAAAAAGAAAAAACATGAAAAAAAAGAAAAAAGTAAAATAATAATAAAACAAAGCAGTGGCCTGTGGCTCTGACGCGCCGGGCCGGCCCATTTAGGAATGCGGTTGACGCGAGAGCAACCTAGGTCTCGCTATAGGCAAGACATAGGCGCGCCACAGGATCATCACCCTCTTTTTTCGCGGGTAAGATCATCACCTTCTAGAAGCATAGCTATGTATGAGTTGGCACGTCCTGAACACGAGTACATATGAACCCGCTTTTCAAAAATGTACTTTCAATGAGTTTTGTAATGTGAAAAAACTCAGAACAAAATTTTGTGCATAAGTGCTTGCAAAAATATGTCCACGAGACAAAGTTTTGTGAAAAACAATCTTTTTATGTTGTCTCTTTTGGATTAGTTGAATTGCTTACCACAAATGTCATTTTATTTTGTCTCGGCAGAAAAGATAATTTTTAGTGCTTCTAAAAAGCGTTCCACGACACAATGTTTTGTCTTTTTTGCACCGGCTATAAAGAAAGTTGCTTTTCCTCGAAACTTTCTGCACACACATAGAATATAAAGATGTATGCACACATCTTTTTTCAGATTTTTTTGGCATTTCAAAATATGTTTTTCAAAGTGGGTTCATATGTATCCGGGTTCATCCATGCACTTCCTATCTTTGTATTTCAAAAAGAAGAATAGCAACTTGGAAAAAAAAGGAAGCTAGAAGCACGTAGCCATACACAGAACTCTGACCGGTCAAACTCAAAAGCCTAGGGTCAAACAAGATTCCTTTCCCACAACGTCAAGCAAGATCAATTTAGGATGAGGTTTCTTAACATGGAAAAAGGAACGCTGCACAATGAATCTATGATGCACAGGTACATCTCGCTAGCGTTCTACGATGCTCTAGCAAAGCTGCTTCTGATGCCAGCAACGAGTCATCACGTACGCATGCAGCTCCTAGGCACTGCAAGGTAGTAGTAGCGGTCAAATGCAGCACGTGGGACTTTTGATAAAGAAGGAGAAAATTATACTACGAGTAGCAAGGAAAAAAAGAGTTAGTTAGATACAAGTAGGAAATACGAACAGGTGGACAGTCGACTGATAGCAAACTGTGAGCGGTGTCTAGAAAGCTCATGTGCTCTGCTTTGACTTGCCGTTTCGGGCACCACCGTGTCCACCGAGAGAGGAGGGCGATGGGCGGAAGCCACCGAAGCATGGAGACGACGTCGTCGCTTGTGTCGATATCGTGTTTGTCGACGTGGCGAAGGCCGTCCTACCAGCTCTCTCCATTTGGCAGCCATAGCATGCACACTCGACACATGTATGTTTTAGTTTTGACCAAATATGTTTTACAACATAATAATAATAACACATTTCCCCAAACCATATGACTGAGTAGTCCGGATGCAATTTGCCATCCAGCACGGTATCTCATTGGTCTGCGAACCGGTTTGAACTGTCGTTTACCCAAACTAGAGGCCGAATGGGGCTTTGTGCGAGTTCGGGCCGCCGTCACGTAGGACTCCGACACCCCCGATCCACTCAAATCCCCTCCTGGTTTACATCCTTTCACTCCACCCCTGCTCCCTCCTTACTTTGCATCCACACGATCCTCTTCCGCCACTGTCGTTGTACCTCTCCGGCCGCCAGCCAGCCATTGTAGGATGTCCGCAGACCCCAACAACGCGCCAGCCCACCTTGGCCTAAGCAGCCGTCCGCCCAGGATCCCTCTGCTGCCAGGTACCCTCCGCCCCCTGCCGATGACATCCGTGGCAGACGCTATGCTCGGCAGGTGTTCGGTCAAATGAAATTGAGCTCCTCCATCAGAGCTCTTTTGTTGAACTTTTTGTTTTTTAGAGTAATGCAATGGCGAGGTACACGGCCATGGAGGAGGAGTTGTTGTGCAATGCATGGTTAGTCGTATTTGCGGACTTTCTAGGCTCAAGAACTCAAGGGGCTCGATCTTTTGACAGTGCGTGCATGCTTTATTTCATGAGCAGAAGAACTTTGTGCCCTACGACATGCACATCATCCATTAACGCAATGTGAAGTTGATATCACGTCGATGGTACACCATCTGCAACTCCGTTATGAAGTTTTGCGGTGCGATTCATCGAGTGGAGACAATGTGGCCATTAGGCTCGTCAACCATGAAGATCATAAGTTTTGCTTCATGTTGCCCTACATGCTGATTAATTCGTTCATTCACTCAATGTTGCTCTACACGTTGTATGGCTTGCACGCACTGTTGGGATGTACTACAAGACCGAGGGTGGGCAATTCATGGACCTACATTGTTGGATGAAACTCAGGGGGCATTATGTGTGGGACGACAATGTGACGGTTCTGACTCTGGTACCATTGAATTTGGAATCGATAATTTTGAAAAACTTATTGAATATCCGGATATCTCGGATGTAATATGTACATTTGAACTATTATTGTACTAGGGATATTTGCTTGTTATTTATGATTGAATTGTGCTATTTTCGATAACTATTTTGAGATTTGCGGCCTTAGAAAAAATAGGGGCGGTTATTTAGGGAACAGGGATCGATGGTTGACTCCCACATCACTGTCCGCGAAATGGTCCAGAAAAGTCTGCAGACAAATAGTGTGTCTATTTTGGGGTTCGGTGTCGGAGTTGCCCTAATACATGGGTAGTGATAGGTGCCCGTCGACCGACACCTCCCGCACTGTCAGCTTGGACCATGTATAGTCGTCTGATCGAGGCAAAAGCAAGCGGCACCTGCCCCACGCTATTCGCCTTGCCATCCTCCGTCCTCTGATGCGGTACCTAGCAGACTCCACCATGCTCCGGTTGCAAAACCATCGCACCCCCACTGATAATGCCACCTAGTCTCCCTCGTCATGTTGCCCACGGGAATTGCAACATGGCCCTCAGGTTCCACCTTTGGGCACCAACTGTTGCAGCTCTGCTGCTGGTCGATTCCACACATGTTCACCACAGCTGCAACATTCCACTCGATGTGGGGTGTCGAAGCTTGTCGGTTCCAACATCCATGGACGCCATTTCTAGCATAGTTTGCAATGGAAAACATGACCTATAAAACCTTTCTATGGTGCCAGTTGCAGCTCGCCCTCATGCCACCCCAGCATCCCGCAGAGCCGATTTTTGCAGCTCACCGTCGTGCCTGTCCCAGCATCCGACAATGTCGATTGTAGTTCTCCTCCATGTTGGTTGGAGCTTACTAACGGGGCCATCAAAACAAACCGCGGCCATGGTTCCAGCTCGTCGCAATGACCATGGCAGCTCACCGAGGTCGCGGTTCCAGCAGGCTGCGTTCATCATTGCATCATCACATGGTCATAGTTCCGGCTCGTCATGTCGTCGTTGCAGATCATCGCTGTGGCTATCGCAGCTCGCCGTGGTCGTAGTTCCAGCAAGCCGCGGTCACGGCCGCATCTCTCCAAAATCATGGTTCTGGCACCCCCATCACCTCGAAGGACCGGCCACCACAGTGGCAGCTTGCCATCATCACGGTTGCTCTCGACTCTTCCTATTTGCAGCGCATCATTTCCTCCCCCTCCCTTATAGCATTGCCTCCCCCAACGGGCAGCGCAAAAAGAACAGACCGCCCCTCGTCACGAGTCGATCATGTCACAGGTGGTGTGGGGGTGTGGCGCAGCAGCGGTGCAGGATGGGTGCCTAGGCACGATGAGCCGCCGGGGAGGTCTGAAGGGAGGGATAGATGGGAAGGAACAGGTGCCCTTGGACAAGGACATCCATGGCGGTCACAGTGAAATGACAGAGGAAAAGGGATGGAAGATGAGAGGATGAGTCCGCACAAAAGAGATAAAGGAGGGGTAGTAAAGCGGTGTATGGGACTGATAACCCACAAGTATAGGGGATCGCAACAGTTTTTGAGGGTAGAGTATTCAACCCAAATTTATTGATTCGACACAAGGGGAGCCAAAGAATATTTGTAAGTATTACCAGTTGAGTTGTCAATTCAACCACACTTGGAGATTAAATATCTGCAACAAAGTGATCAATAGCACAGTAATATGATAGTTTTGATAGCAGTGGTAACACTGGCAACGGTAATGGTAACAACAGTAACAATTTCGTAGCAGTTGTAACAGTAGCAATAACAATAGTAACTTAGCAAGAGCAATATGTGGAAAACTCGTAGGCATTGGATCGGTGAATTCGTTGGATGATATTCATCATATAACAGTCATAACCTAGGGCGACACAGAACTAGCTCCAGTTCATAAATATAATATAGGCAAGTATTCCGTAACTAGTCATATGTGCTTATGGAAAAGAACTTGCATGACATCTTTTGTCCTACCCTCCCATGGCAGCAGGGTCCATAAGGAAACTAAGGGATATTAAGGCCTCCTTTTAATAGAGAATCGGAACAAAGCATTAACACATAGTGAATACATGAACTCCTTAGACCACGGTCAACACCGAAAAGTATCCCAATTACTGTCATCCTGGGGTTTACGGATCATAACACATAATAGGTGCATATGACTTGCAAGATTGGATCTAGAACATAGTTATAACGGTTTAAACATAAACGGTTCAGATATGAAATCATGGCACTCGGGCCCTAGTCACAAGCATTATGCATAGCAAAGTCATAGCAACATCAATCTCAGAACATAGTGGATACTAGGGATCAAGCCCTAACAAAACTAACTCGATTACATGATGAATCTCATCCAACTCCTCACCGACCAACAAGCCTACGGAGGAATTACTCACTCCCGGTGGGGAGCATCATGGAATTGGTGATGAAGGAGGGTTGGCGATGACGAAGACCGAAGACCCCCCTCTCTGGAGCCCCGAACGGGCTCCAGATCTGGCCACCCGATGAAGAACATGAGGTGGTGGCGGCTCCGTATCGTAAAACGCGATGAAACTTCCTCTCCTGTTTTTTTCTAGAAAAATAGGATTTTATAGCATCGGAGTTAGGGTCAGCAGAGCCCTGAGGGCCCCACCACCCACCATGGCTCGCTAGAGGGGGGCCGCCCTGGTGTCTTGTGGGCAGCTTGGGCACCGCTCCGGTGGGTCTTGGTTCTAGTATTTTTTATTTATTCGAAAATAGTTCTCCAAAAAGTTTTGTCCAAATCCAAGAACTTTTATTTCTGCATAAAAACAACACCATGGTAGTTCTGCTGAAAACAACGTCAGTCCGGGTTAGTTTCATTCAAATCATGCAAATGAGAGTCCAAAACAAGAGCAAAAGCGTTAGGAAAAGTAGATACAATGGAGACGTATCAACTCCCCTAAGCTTAACCCATTTTCTTGTCCTCAAGCAATTCAGTTGACAAACTAAAATTGATAAAGAAAAACTTTTACGAACTCTTTTTTTCTTGTTTACATATATATCCTTAAGTAGCACCCAGGTTTTCAGCAAAGATCATGACTAACCATGTCAACAATAACTCTTAAAAATTATATTAACTCATATCAATGGCATAATCAACTAGCGAGCAATAATAAGATATCTCAAATGCCAACACTTTGTCAAACAATCATGATATAATATGACAATAGTGGTATCTCGCTAGCCCTTTCTAAGACCGCAAAACATAAATGCAGAGCAGCTCCAAAGTTCCAGCAACGACTAAACATTGTAATTCATGTAGAAGACATCCAGTCATGATGCATTCAACATTAACTAAACACAATGCATGAGGATGACAATAGTGCTCTCAGGTCTGGCGCTTATTTGAGAAGGTGATGACTCAACATAAAAGTAAAATAACATAAAAGTAAATAGATAGACCCTTCGTAGAGGGAAGCAGGGATTTGCAGAGGTGCCAGAGCTCAAGGTTTAAATCAAAGATAAATATAATTTTGGGAGGTACACCCTTCCTGCCAACGTTACGACCAAGAGTTTTCAATATCTTCCATGCTAAAAAAATTAGCGGTGGTTCCGAAGCGATAAAAGTAAAGGTTTACCCCCCTCCACCATCAAACACAAGCCATGGCTTACCGAATTCACAGGTGCCTACCATACCAACAACAGTCCCGGGGGAGTTTTGTTTAATTATTTGCAATTTTTTATTTCGGGACTCGGCATCCCTATTACCGCCCCTCTCATGCAAGGATGAGTGAATAAACACTCATCATGAGAATAACCCGCTTAGCATGTAAGATACTGACCACCCCCCGTCGCTCCATGAGCGGCATACAAAATAGATGTTCATTTGAAATTTTAGAGGTGTGGCACATACAAATTTACTTGGAACGACAGGGTAATACAGCATATAGGTAGATATAGTGGACCCATCTGGAATAACTTTGGTTTAAGGATTTTGATGCACAAGTGGTATTCTCGCTTAGTACAGGCGAATGCTAGCAAATTGATTGAGAAGCGGCCAGCTAGAGAGCGAAAACGGTCAAGAACATGCATTATGAATAATCAACATTGAATACTAGCATGAGTAGGATATAAACACCATGAACATAAATATCGTAGATGCTATATTGGTTTTGATTGAACTACATGCGTGAACATGTGCCAAGTTAGGCCACTTGAAACATTCAGAGGAGGATACCATATCATCATACCACATCACAATCATTTTAAGGCATGTTGACACCCAAGATAAATGATTATCCACTCCTAGCTACTTAAGCATGGCATGAGCAAATATAACCTCTAATTTTCATTGCAAACATGTTTGATCATAATATGCTAAATCATGGATACTAGGTTAAACATATTTACAAAAACAAGAACAAGTTGAGTTCATACTCTCTTTCCTCTTCCACAGTCACTTCATCAAATATCGTCATTATTGCCTTTCAGTTGCATGGCCGAATGATATGAAAATAATAGTAGTGCAAGTGTGCCGCGGACTAAGCTGGAATTGCAGGCATTTTACCAAAAAAGAGAAGACAAGGTAATTTTGGCTCTTTTTTAGATCAACAATAATGCATATGAGAGCCACTCAACATTTTCATCATGGTCTTTCCCTTGGCATGACTCAAAGAAAAGAAAAGAATTTCAGAGAAACACACTGAAATATTTTTGGAGTTTTTAGTTTTCTTGAAGAAAGCAAATTAAAGAAGGGAAGACAAAAACGAGAAAACTATTTACACAGGAAAGCTCCCAACAAGCAAAAGAAGAAATGAGAAATCTTTTTGGGTTTTCTTTTAATTCTACAACTAAATTAAACCAGAAAGGAAAAACGAAAAGAAGTAAGAAATATTTTTGGATTTACTCAAAGTTTTTCAAACACACAAGAAGAAAGTGAGAAAATAAATCTAGCATGGATAATACAATGAAAAAGTGTGGACACTAACAACTGGAATGAAATGTGTGAACATGAATGCAATGTCGGTGGAAATACGTACTCCCCCAAGCTTAGGATTTTGGCCTAGCTTGGTAATCACCATCCGTAGTAGCCGCCCGGTCCCATGTGAAAGTGTTGAGGCGGCGGCACCTGAGCGTCCCACTCCTGGGGCTCCTCCTCTGCCGCTGCCTGGTTGTTCTGGTAGGCAAAAATGTCCTCTAGCATGACCTTGTATCCGCCCCTGGCAACGGGATAATATCAGATGTTTCCACACTAAGAATCAGATTGTAACGAATGTCATGAAAAGAATCAACGACATCAGTAAACTCGTGAGCCTCCATCACCTGGTGGTCTAGATAAACTCGGGGCAAAGTATAACCATGTTGGCGTATCTAAACATTAAAATGACTCGCTAGACGTGTGGCATAAATACCACCATGAATTTTGCCCTTAGTTCTATTGAGGTGCACATGGCATGCAATAAAATAGCCCCTAGGCTAAAGGCGTGATCATTGTGTACTGCACGACGTAAAATGGTGAGGTCGGGGGCACGAAGTGCACCGGCCTTCTCCCTAGCAGTTAAACCCTTCGTGTTGAATAGAGCAAAGTAATGCACAGAAGGAAACTGCAACTAGTGGCAGTGGCTTTCGACATGCCTCCGTCATCACCCACTATTAAAGTGAGGAGAAAGTCCTGAAACTCTGCCAGTCTAGGCTCTCTTAATTCCTCATCAAAGGGAATCAAACATATGTCACAAAAGTCAGTGAGAGGTATCTGATGGGTTTCAGAATATAAATTAAACCGCACCTCAGGGGGGTTGTTCCTATTTAACAAATAAATTTTTTGCACAAAGGAATTTGTGAGGAGGTAATGTTGGTCACACTCATCTGCGAGGAAGTCGGCCAGCCCAGCATTTGCAATGAATTGGGCAAACTCTTGATGGAACTCGTCCTCTTCCATGGAAGCATTATGTGGCCATTCGCAAGGTCGCACCTCCGCCATTCTCGGAGTATTGAGTTCATTGTCCAATGATTCCCCAACAACTCCCTAGGAATTCTTCTTGGAGGAAAACTTCCAAAAAATGCTCATATTTTATGAACAAAATTCTAAAAAAATTTGGGCCACAAAAATTTAGTAATAAAACTTCACAAGATTGATAGCAACTACTCATAGGGATGCCGAGAGGCCATATTAAGCATTCAAACTACTTAGAACTCTAAGAATTCGACCTGCAAGCCCATTTACAGTAGCACCAAGAGTAGCTAATTATTCAAAATATAAACCACTAGAGCAAAAACTAATTGTAGCAATGGAGGTGTCACATATACCAAGTAGCAATCCCCCAAAACAGTTTCACAAACGGAGCTTCAAGCAAAGAGATCAAAATTCGTGGGTTTGAGAGCAAGAACACGAGAGAGAGAGCTATGGTGATTTTTAGAGGTAGGAGATGACATGAGCTAAAGGGATAAGTGAGAGGTGCCACGTGGGGCCCACCACCCACCAGGGCGTGCCTGGGTGGCTGGCGCGCCTTGGTGTCTTGTGGGCACCAGGGGCATGTTATTTGTACCAGAAATTCAGAAATAATCAGAAAAAATCGTGTTAAAATTTCAGGTCATTCAGAGCACTTTTATCTTTGACTACTTTTTTATTGCACGGAAAACTCGGAAAACAGGATAAACATGACATTTTATTTTATTTAACTAAGAAAAATAGAAAACAAAAATTAGAGACAGAAGGTTGTGCCTACTAAATTCATCGACCACATGTCTCTTGAAAACAATCCATTAATAAGGTTGATCAAGTCTTATTAACAATTGCTTTCGATTAACATGAACCCGAAGAACTTTCATAAAACACTAAGTTACCTCAACAGGAATATGCATATCCCCAACAATGAGTGTTTCATATTTCATTTTGGCAATAGGTAAAGGGATTTGAAAAACTTCCAATAATAATTGTCGGAGACTTTTCAATAACATTAGTACCATTCACTTGAAATTGTTTCTTCGGAAAGTGCACCATATGCTCATTACCATTGATATGAAAAGTAACTTTGCTTTTATTGCAATCAATAACAACCCCTGCAGTATTCAAAAAGGGTCTACCAAGGATAATCGACATGTTGTCGTCCTCGAGCATCTCAAGTATAACAAAGTTTGTTAAGATAGTAACATTTGCAACAACAATGGGCACATCCCCACAAACACCGATAGGTATGGCGGTTGATTTGTCAGCCATTCGCAATGATATCTCCGTAGGTGTGAGTTTATTCAAATCAAGTCTTTTATATAAAGAGAAATGCATAACACTAACACCAGCTCCAAAATCACATAAAGTAGTTTTGACATAATTTCTTTTAATAGAGCAAGGTATAGTTGGTATTCCTGGATCTCCAAGTTTTTTAGGTACTCCATCCTTAAAAGAATAATTAGCACGCATGGTGGAGATTTCAGCTTCAAGTATTTTTCTTTTATTAGTAACAATTTCTTTCATATATTTTGCATAAGGGGCCATCTTTAAAATATCAGTCAAACGGGCATGCAAAAAGACTGGCCTAAGCATTTCAGCAAAGCGTTCAAATTCTTCCTCACCTTTTTTCTTAGATGGTTTAGGTGGAAAGGGCATGGATTTTTGAACCCATGGTTCTCTTTCTTTACCATGTTTTCTAGCAACAAAGTCTCTTTTGTAATATCTTTTATTTTTAGGTTGTGGGTTATCAAGATTAACAGTAGGTTCTATCTCAACATCATTATCTGGTTCTTTATCATTGTCTAGTTGAGTATCTTCATGAACATCTGTTGGGGAACGTAGTAATTTCAAAAAATTTCTTACGCACACGCAAGATCATGGTGATGCATAGCAACGAGAGGGGAGAGTGTTGTCCACGTACCCTCGTAGACCGAAAGCGGAAGCGTTAACACAACGCGGTTGATGTAGTCGTACGTCTTCACGATCCGACCGATCAAGTACCGAACACACGGCACCTCCGAGTTCAGCACACGTTCAGCTCGATGACGTCCCTCAAACTCCGATCCAGCTGAGTGTTGAGGGAGAGTTTCGTCAGCACGACGGCGTGGTGACGATGATGATGTTCTACCGGCGTAGGGCTTCGCCTAAGCACCGCTACGATATTATCGAGGTGTAATATGGTGGAGGGGGCACCGCACACGGCTAAGAGATCAATAGATCAATTGTTGTGTCTTTGGGGTGCCCCCCTGCCCCCGTATATAAAGGAGCAAGGGGGAGGCGGCCGGCCTAGGACGAGGGCGCGCCAAGGGGGGAGTCCTACTCCCACCGGGAGTAGGACTCCTCCTTTCCTTGTTGGAGTAGGAGAAGGGAAGGGAGAAGGAGAAGGAAGGAAGGGGGCGCCCCCCTCCCTAGTCCAATTCGGACTAGTCCATGGGGAGGGGTGCGGCCACCCTTTGGGCCTTTCTCTCCTTTCCCGTATGGCCCATTAAGGCCCAATACGAATTCCCGTAACTCTTCGGTACTCCGAAAAATACCCGAATCACTCGGAACCTTTCCGATGTCCGAATATAGTCGTCCAATATATCGATCTTTACGTCTCAACCATTTCGAGACTCCTCGTCATGTCCCTGATCTCATCCGGAACTCCGAACTCCTTCGGTACATCAAAACTCATAAACTCATAATAAAACTGTCATCGTAACGTTAAGCGTGCGGACCCTACGGGTTCGAGAACTATGTAGACATGACCGAGACATGTCTCCGGTCAATAACCAATAGCGGGACCTGGATGCCCATATTGGCTCCCACATATTGTACGAATATCTTTATCGGTCAAACCACATAACAACATACGTTGTTTCCTTTGTCATCGGTATGTTACTTGCCCGAGATTCGATCGTCGGTATCTTAATACCTAGTTCAATCTCGTTACCGGCAAGTCTCTTTACTCGTTCTGTAATACATCATCTCGCAACAAAATCATTAGTTGCAATGCTTGCAAGGCTTAAGTAATGTGCATTACCGAGAGGGCCCAGAGATACCTCTCCGACAATCGGAGTGACAAATCCTAATCTCGAAATACGCCAACCCAACAAGTACCTTTGGAGACACCTGTAGAGCACCTTTATAATCACCCAGTTACGTTGTGACGTTTGGTAGCACACAAAGTGTTCCTCCGATAAACGGGAGTTGCATAATCTCATAGTCATAGGAACATGTATAAGTCATGAAGAAAGCAATAGCAACATACTAAACGATCGAGTGCTAAGCTAACGGAATGGGTCAAGTCAATCACATCATTCTCCTAATGATGTGATCCCGTTAATCAAATGACAACTCATGTCTATGGCTAGGAAACATAACCATCTTTGATCAACGAGCTAGTCAAGTAGAGGCATACTAGTGACACTCTGTTTGTCTATGTATTCACACATGTATCATGTTTCCGGTTAATACAATTCTAGCATGAATAATAAACATTTATCATGATATAAGGAAATAAATAATAACTTTATTATTGCCTCTAGGGCATATTTCCTTCAGTCTCCCACTTGCACTAGAGTCAATAATCTAGTTCACATCGCCATGTGATTTAACATCAATAGTTCACATCACCATGTGATTAACACCCATAGTTCACATCGTCATGTGACCAACACCCAAAGGGTTTACTAGAGTCAATAATCTAGTTCACATCGCTATGTGATTAACACCCAAAGAGTACTAAGGTGTGATTATGTTTTGCTTGTGAGATAATTTTAGTCAACGGGTCTGTCACATTCAGATCCGTAAGTATTTTGCAAATTTCTATGTCTACAATGCTCTGCACGGAGCTACTCTAGCTAATTGCTCCCACTTTCAATATGTATCTAGACCGAGACTTAGAGTCATCTAGATTAGTGTCAAAACTTGCATCGACGTAACCCTTTACGATGAACCTTTTGTCACTTCCATAATCGAGAAACATATCCTTATTCCAGTAAGGATAATTTTGACCGCTGTCCAGTGATCTACTCCTAGATCACTATTGTACTCCTTTGCCAAAATCAGTGTAGGGTATACAATAGATCTGGTACACAGCATGGCATACTTTATAGAACCTATGGCCGAGGCATAGGGAATGCCTTTCATTCTTTTTCTATCTTCTGCCGTGGTCGGGCTTTGAGTCTTACTCAATTTCACACCTTGTAACACAGGCAAGAAACTCTTTCTTTGACTGTTCCATTTTGAACCACTTCAAAATCTTGTTAAGGTATGTACTCATTGAAAAAACTTATCAAGCGTCTTGATCTATCTCTATAGATCTTGATGCTCAATATGTAAGCAGCTTCACCGAGGTCTTTTTTTGAAAAACTCCTTTCAAACACTCCTTTATGCTTTGCAGAATAATTCTACATTATTTCCGATCAACAATATGTCATTCACATATACTTATCAGAAATGTTGTAGTGCTCCCACTCACTTTCTTGTAAATACAGGCTTCACCGCAAGTCTGTATAAAACTATATCCTTTGATCAACTTATCAAAGCATATATTCCAACTCCGAGATACTTGCACCAGTCCATAGATGGATCGCTGGAGCTTGCATATTTTGTTATCACCTTTAGGATTGACAAAACCTTCTGGTTGCATCATATACAACTCTTCTTTAATAAATCCATTAAGGAATGCAGTTTTGTTTATCCATTTGCCAGATTTCATAAAATGCGGCAATTGCTAACATGATTCGGACAGACTTAAGCATCGATGCGAGTGAGAAAATCTCATCGTATTCAGCACTTTGAACTTTGTCAAAAACCTTTTTCCGACAAGTCTAGCTTTGTAGATAGTAACACTACTATCAGCGTCCATCTTCCTCTTGAAGATCCATTTAATCTCAATGGCTCGCCGATCATTGGGCAAGTCAATCAAAGTCCATACTTTGTTCTCATACATGGATCCCATCTCAGATTTCATGGCCTCAAGCCATTTTGCGGAATCTGGGCTCACCATCGCTTCTTCATAGTTCGTAGGTTCGTCATGGTCTAGTAACATAACCTCCAGAACAGGATTACCGTACCACTCTGGTGCGGATCTTAATCTGGTTGACCTACGAGGTTCAGTAATAACTTGATCTGAAGTTTCATGATCATCATCATTAACTTCCCCACTAATTGGCGTAGGTGTCACAGGAACCGGTTTTCTGTGATGAACTACTTTCCAATAAGGGAGCAGGTACAGTTACCTCATCAAGTTCTACTTTCCTCCCACTCACTTCTTTCGAGAGAAACTCCTTCTCTAGAAAGGATCCATTCTTAGCAACGAATGTCTTGCCTTCGGATCTGTGATAGAAGGTGTACCCAACTGTCTTCTTTGGGTATCCTATGAAGACACATTTCTCCGATTTAGGTTTGAGCTTATCAGGATGAAGTTTCTTCACATAAGCATCGCAACCCCAAACTTTAAGAAACGACAACTTTGGTTTCTTGCCAAACCATAGTTCATAAGACGTCGTCTCAACGGATTTAGATGGTGCCCTATTTAACGTGAATGCAGCCGTCTCTAAAGCATAACCCCAAAACGATAGCGGTAGATCGGTAAGAGACATCATATATCGCACCATATCTAGTAAAGTACGGTTACGACATTCAGACACACCATTACGTTGTGGTGTTCCGGGTGGCGTGAGTTGCGAAACTATTCCGCATTGTTTCAAATGTAGGCCAAACTCGTAACTCAAATATTCTCCTCCACGATCAGATCATAGAAACTTTATTTTCTTGTTACGATGATTTTCCACTTCGCTCTGAAATTCTTTGAACTTTTCAAATGTTTCAGACTTCTGTTTCATTAAGTAGATATACCCATATCTGCTCAAATCATCTGTGAAGGTCAGAAACTAACGATATCCGTCACGAGCCTCAATATTCATCGGACCACATACATCTGTATGTATGATTTCCAACAAATCAGTTGCTCTCTCCATAGTTCCGGAGAACGGTGTTTTAGTCATCTTGCCCATGAGACACGGTTCGCAAGTACCAAGTGATTCATAATCAAGTGATTCCAAAAGTCCATCATTATGGAGTTTCTTCATGCGCTTTACACCAATATGACCTAAACGGCAGTGCCACAAATAAGTTGCACTATCATTATTAACTTTGCATCTTTTGGCTTCATTATTATGAATATGTGTATCACTACGATCGAGATCCAACAAACCATTTTATTGGGTGTATGACCATAGAAGGTTTTATTCATGTAAACAGAACAACAATTATTCTCTAATTTAAATGAATAACTGTATTGCAACAAACATGATCAAATCATATTCATGCTCAAGGCAAACACCAAATAACACTTATTTAGTTTCAACACTAATCCCGAAAGTATAGGGAGTGTGCGATGATGATCATATCAATCTTGGAACTACTTCCAACACACATCGTCACCTCGCCTTTTACTAGTCTCTGTTTGTTCTGCAACTCCCGTTTCGAGTTACTACTCTTAGAAACTGAACCAGTATCAAATACCAAGGGGTTTCTATAAACACTAGTAAAGTACACATCAATAACATGTATATCCAATATACCTTTGTTCACTTTGCCATCCTTCTTATCCACCAAATAGTTGGGGTAGTTCCGCTTCCAGTGACCAGTCCCTTTGCAGTAGAAGCACTTAGTCTCAGGCTTAGGACCAGACTTAGGCTTCTTCACTTGAGTAACAACTTGCTTGCCATTCTTCTTGAAGTTCCCCTTCTTCCCTTTGCCCTTTTCTAGAAACTAGTGGTCTCGTCAACCATCAACACTTGATGTTTTTCTTGATTTCTACCTTCGTCGATTTCAGCATCACGAAGAGCTCGGGAATTACTTTCGTCATCCCTTGCATACTATAGTTCATCACGAAGTTCTACTAACTTGGTGATGGTGACTAGAGAATTCTATCAATCACTATTTTATCTGGAAGATTAACTCCCACTTGATTCAAGTGATTGTAGTACCCAGACAATCTGAGCACATGCTCACTGCTTGAGCTATTCTCCTCCATCTTTTAGCTATAGAACTTGTTGGAGACTTCATGTCTCTCAACTCGGGTATTTGCTTGAAATATTAACTTCAACACCTGGAACATCTCATATGGTCATGGACGTTCAAAACGTCTTTGAAGTCCCGATTCTAAGCCGTTAAGCATGGTGCACTAAACTATCAAGTAGTCATCATATTGAGCTAGCCAAACGTTCATAACGTCTGCATCTGCTCCTGCAATAGGTCTGTCACCTAGCGGTGCATCAAGGACATAATTCTTCTGTGCAGCAATGAGGATAATCCTCAGATCACGGATCCAATCCGCATCTTTGCTACTAACATCTTTCAACATAATTTTTCTCTAGTAACATATCAAAAATAAACACAGGGAAGCAACATCGCGAGCTATTGATCTACAACATAATTTGCAAAATACTATCAGGACTAAGTTCATGATAAATTTAAGTTCAATTAATCATATTACTTAAGAACTCCCACTTAGATAGACATCCCTCTAATCCTCTAAGTGATCACGTGATCCATATCAACTAAACCATGTCCGATCATCACGTGAGATGGAGTAGTTTCAACGGTGAACATCACTATGTTGATCATATCTACTATATGATTCACGCTCGACCTTTCGTTCTCCGTGTTCCGAGGCCATATCTGTTATATGCTAGGCTCGTCAAGTTTAACCTGAGTATTCCGCGTGTGCAACTGTTTTGCACCCGTTGTATTTGAACGTAGAGCCTATCACACCCGATCATCACGTGGTGTCTCAGCACGAAGAACTTTCGCAACGGTGCATACTCAGGGAGAAAACTTATACTTTGATAATTTAGTGAGGGATCATCTTATAATGCTACCGTCAATCAAAGCAAGATAAGATGCATAAAAGATAAACATCACATGCAATCAATATAAGTGATATGATATGGCCATCATCATCTTGTGCTTGTGATCTCCATCTCCGAAGCACCGTCATGATCACCATCGTCACCGGCGCGACACCTTGATCTCCATCGTAGTATCATTGTTGTTTCGCCAATCTTATGCTTCTATGACTATCGCTACCGCTTAGTGATAAAGTAAAACAATTACATGGCGATTGCATGGCGTACAATAAAGCGACAACCATATGGCTCCTGCCAGTTGCCGATAACTCGGTTACAAAACATGATCATCTCATACAATAAATTTAGCATCATGTTTTGACCATATCACATCACAACATGCCCTGCAAAAACAAGTTAGACGTCCTCTACTTTGTTGTTGCAAGTTTTACGTGGCTGCTACGGGCTTAGCAAGTACCGTTCTTACCTACGCATCAAAACCACAACGATAGTTTGTCAAGTTGGTGCTGTTTTAACCTTCGCAAGGACCGGGCGTAGCCACACTCGGTTCAACTAAAGTGAGAGAGACAGACACCCGCCAGTCACCTTTAAGCAACGAGTGCTCGCAACGGTGAAACCAGTCTCGCGTAAGCGTACGCGTAATGTCGGTCCGGGCCGCTTCATCTCACAATACCGCTGAACCAAAGTATGACATGCTGGTAAGCAGTATGACTTATATCGCCCACAACTCACTTGTGTTCTAATCGTGCATATAACATCAACGCATAAAACCAGGCTCTGATACCACTGTTGGGGAACGTAGTAATTTTAAAAAATTTCTTACGCACACGCAAGATCATGGTGATGCATAGCAACGAGAGGGGAGAGTGTTGTCCATGTACCCTCGTAGACCGAAAGCGGAAGCGTTAACACAACGCGGTTGATGTAGTCGTACGTCTTCACGATCCGACCAATCAAGTACCGAATACACGGCACCTCCGAGTTCAGCACACGTTCAGCTCGATGACGTCCCTCGAACTCCGATCCAGCTGAGTGTTGAGGGAGAGTTTCGTCAGCACGACGGCGTGGTGACGATGATGATGTTCTACCGACGCAGGGCTTCGCCTAAGCACCACTACGATATTATCGAGGTGTAATATGGTGGAGGGGGGCACCGCACACGGCTAAGAAATCAATAGATCAATTGTTGTGTCTTTGGGGTGCCCCCTGCCCCCGTATATAAAGGAGCAAGGGGGGAGGCGGCCGGCCTAGGAGGAGGGCGCGCCAAGGGGGGAGTCCTACTCCCACCGGGAGTAGGACTCCTCCTTTCCTTGTTGGAGTAGGAGAAGGGAAGGGAGAAGGAGAAGGAAGGAAGGGGGCGCCCCCCTCCCTAGTCCAATTCGGACTAGTCCATGGGGAGGGGTGCGGCCACCCTTTGGGGCCTTTCTCTCCTTTCCCGTATGGCCCATTAAGGCCCAATACGAATTCCCGTAACTCTCTGGTACTCCAAAAAATACCCGAATCACTCGGAACCTTTCCGATGTCCGAATATAGTCGTCCAATATATCGATCTTTACGTCTCGACCATTTCGAGACTCCTCGTCATGTCCCTGATCTCATCCGGGACTCCGAACTCCTTCGGTACATCAAAACTCATAAACTCATAATAAAACTGTCATCGTAACGTTAAGCGTGCGGACCCTACGGGTTCGAGAACTATGTAGACATGACCGAGACACGTCTCCGGTCAATAACCAATAGCGGGACCTGGATGCCCATATTGGCTCCCACATATTCTACGAAGATCTTTATCGGTCAAACCGCATAACAACATACGTTGTTCCCTTTGTCATCATGTTACTTGCCCGAGATTCGATCGTTGGTATCTTAATACCTAGTTCAATCTCGTTACCGGCAAGTCTCTTTAGTCGTTCTGTAATACATCATCTCGCAACAAACTCATTAGTTGCAATGCTTGCAAGGCTTAAGTAATGTGCATTACCGAGAGGGCCCAGAGATACCTCTCCGACAATCGAAGTGACAAATCCTAATCTCAAAATACGCCAACCCAACAAGTACCTTTGGAGACACCTGTAGAGCACCTTTATAATCACCCAGTTACGTTGTGACGTTTGGTAGCACACAAAGTGTTCCTCCGGTAAATGGGAGTTGCATAATCTCATAGTCATAGGAACATGTATAAGTCATGAAGAAAGCAATAGCAACATACTAAACGATCGAGTGCTAAGCTAACAGAATGGGTCAAGTCAATCACATCATTCTCCTAATGATGTGATCCCGTTAATCAAATGACAACTCATGTCTATGGCTAGGAAACATAACCATCTTTGATCAACGAGCTACTCAAGTAGAGGCATACTAGTGACACTCTGTTTGTCTATGTATTCACACATGTATCATGTTTCCGGTTAATACAATTCTAGCATGAATAATAAACATTTATCATGATATAAGGAAATAAATAATAACTTTATTATTGCGTCTAGGGCATATTTCCTTCAACATCATCATTATGTTTTTCATTATCACTAGATGAATGTTCATTACCGGATTGAGTTTCAGCATGTGAGATAGAGACATCATTATTATTTTTAGGAGGTTTTTCCTTTTCAGGTTCACTAGAGGTATGCAAAGTCCTATCATTTTTCTTTTCCTTTTCCTTTTTAGAAGAACTAGGTGCATCAGTATTAATTCTTTGAGAGTCTTGTTCAATTCTTTTAGGGTGTCCCTCAGGATAAAGTGGTTCCCGAGTCATTTTACCTCCTCTAGTTGCTACTCTAACAGCATAATCATTCATATTACTGTTCATTTCACTAAGCAGTTCTCTTTGAGATTTAGCAACTTGTTCTAACTGAGTTTGAACCATAGAGGCATGTTTTCCTACACCTCTACATCATTAGTGATTCTGTATAACAAGTCACTCGCGCGTGCAATCGTATCAGAGTTTTGTTTCAATTGTTTCATAACATTTGCATTGAAGTGATCTTGTTTTCTAATGTGATTGTCAAATTCATAAAGGCATTGGCTAGGATGTTTATTGTAAGGGATGCCACCTTCATCAAACTTTAATAAAGAATTTACCTCTACCACTTGTGGTGGTGGTGTGTCAAGTCCATGTATTTCTTCAATAGGTGGTAAATTCTTAACATCTTCAGCTTTAGTACCTTTTTCCTTCATACATTTGTTTGCCTCTTGCATATCTTCAGGACTGAGAAATACAATACCCCTCTTCTTCGGAGTGGGTTTAGGCGGTGGTTCAAGGAGAGTCCAATCATCATAATTTTTCAATATATTATTCAATAATTCCTCAGCTTGTTCGACAGTTCGTTCCCTAAAAACACAACCAGCACGACTATCTAGGAAGTCCCTAGAAGCATCGGTTAGTACATTATGGAAGATATCAAGTATTTCATTTTTCTTAAGAGGATGATCAGGCAAAACATTAACTAATTGGAGAACCCTCCCCCAAGCTTGTGGGAGACTCTCTTCTTCGATTTGCACAAAGTGAAATATTTCATGTAAGGCAGCTTGTTGCTTATGAGCAGGAAAATATTTTTTAGAGAAGTAATAGATCATATCCCGGGGACTACTACACACACAACCAGGAGCAAGGGTATTGTACCATGTCTTAGCATCACCCTTTAATGAGAATGGAAATGACTTGAGAATATAATAGTAGCGAATTTTCTCATCATGAGCAAATAGGGTGGCTATATCATTTAATTTAGTAAGATGTGCCACAACAGTTTCAGTTTCATAGCCATGGAAAGGATCATATTCAACCAAAGTAATTAACTCTGCGTCGATAGGGAATTCAAAATCCTTATCAGTAACAAATATAGGTGAAGTAGCAAACTTAGGATCACATTTCATTCTAGCATTCAATGATTTTTCTTTCAACTTGGCTAGTAGTTTCTTTAGATCATATCTATCCTCGCAAGCAAGAAAGTCTCTGGCTACCTCTTCATCCGTAACATAACCCTCAGGTATCTTAGGAATTTCAAATCTAGGAGAGCTAGGTCTAATAGGTGTTTCATAATTTTCACTATCAAAGACTTCATCAGTTTCAGCATTCTCAATATCTTTAGCTCTAGCAATTTGTTCATCATGAAATTCACCTAGTGGCACATTATCATCAAGCCAGGTACTAGCATCATAATTAGCATCATTCATAGAAGAAGTAGCATCATCAATAACTTGCAACATATCAGGATTAATAGCATGTGGTGGTGTTGCAAGCTTACAAAAGACAGAAGGCGAATCAAGTGCAGAGCTAGATGTCAGTTCCTTACCTCCCCTCGTCTTAGAGGGAACGATCTTGGTTCTTGTATCTTTCAGATTCTTCATAGTGATAAATAGATAATAATCCCAAGTGACGCAACAAATATAACTATGCTCCCGGGCAACGGTGCCAGAAAAACGTCTTGATAACCCACAAGTATAGGGGATCCTAAAAATTCTCGAGGGTAGAGTATTCAACCAAAATTTATTGATTCGACACAAAGGGAGCCAAACAATATTTGTAAGTATTAGCAGTTGAGCTGTCAATTCAACCACACCTGGAGATGAAATATCTGCAGCAAAATGATCAGTAGCACAGTAATATGATAGTTTTGATAGCAGTGGTAACAGTGGCCACGGTAATGGTAACAACAGTAACAGTTTTGTAGCAGTTGTAACAGTAGCAATAGCAATAGTAACTTAGCAAGAGCAATATGTGGAAAACTCATTGGCATTGGATCGGTGAATTCTTTGGATGATATTCATCATATAATAGTCATAACATTGGGCGAGACAGAACTAGCTCTAGTTCATAAATATAATGTAGGCATGTATTCCGTAAATAGTTATACGTGCTTATGGAAAAGAACTTGCATGCACTACAAAAAAAAGACACTTCCGTGATGATACGTGTTTGTCATAATAGGTCACGTTTTCTGTCATGCATGTACATCCATGACAAATTTATGACAGAATCAAGATAGTCATACCTGTGCTGTCGTAGAAGTGTTCCATGACATTACGAAAATTATCATCACAGAAGTGTCCACTTCCATGACGACAAATCGCGCGTCGTAGAAGTGCTTTCGTCAAGGGTGACCGACACGTGGCATCCACCATAACGGGACGCCGTTAAGCTATCGGGTCCAGTTTTGGATCCGATAACATGTTAACAGCCCGGACCAATGGAAATTTTCCACGTGTAAAATTCTCATTGGCCGGAGGAAACACGTGTCGGCTCAACGTTCAGACAGATGTCATCCACTCATTGGACAGGACGCGCCTATGATACGTCGACACGTGGCATGGCCTAACAGAGGCCCATTCCGGTGAAAAGGCCGGGCCTGTCAAAATAAGCGGGCCAGCCCATTAGCGGCCTACTTGAGTCAGGCCCATTTACAATTACGGCCCATACAAGTTACACAGAATCGGCCCATCAAAGGCCCATTCTAGATTCGGCAATTTCCAGCCCATTGTTAGTTTAAGCCCGTTAACGGCCCCCTACGTCTTTGGGCCCAATTGCGGCCCGAGCTTCTTTCAGCCTGTTAGCAGCCCATCGTCAGTTCCAGCCCGTTAACGGCTCGGAACGTCTTTTGGCCTTTTCTCGGCCCATTCTGCAATTGGGCCAATTCTAGCCCGCTGTGACTTTAGGCCTGTCCTCGGCCCATTCGGTAAATGGGCCAACTCATAGCCCATTTTGTCTCTCGGCTTGTTAAGGGCCCGCACAACAGTTGGGCCTTTGACTTTAGGTCCATTAGGGGCGCACATTCCGCAGGGCACCATTTCAGCCCAACGCGACTTTCGGCCTGTTAAAAGCCTAGTTTGCAAATGGGGCCTCCTCTGGCCCATAACACTTTCGACCTCTTACTGGCCCATAAAGTAAAAGGGCCGAGACAAAATTGACATTTATTTCGGCCCGCTAAAGGCCCGCATGCCATTTCCATTTATACGACCCTATCGAGCTTTAGGCGTGTTGACGGCCTGCTAAGAGCCGTTGTTACGGTGGGCCCATTTGGGATCCACTTAATATTATTTTGACCAGCCCAATTAAGGCCCGCTTTGACTGCACATGTTTGTTCGTTTGTATGGCGTCCAGGAAATGTTTGGGCGTGTTGGCCCCCGTTTCAATGATATAGCATATTCAACAAATATCCTACTGTATACTATCGCCTCTAAAAAACATACACTATACAATGAAAAGCATAAAAACGTAGAATAATCCTACACTATACAATAAAGAAATTACAGCCGAATATACCCACTGGGCATTATAGTTTGGCACCAGTGATTATAAAGCGTACACAAACAGCAAATTACATACACTGGACAAATAAAGCTCATACATCATGGACACGCATCAACAGAACTTACCATTTGAACTATAATCTCTTTAGAGAAAAGGATTGGCCGGATTCAGATAGCACAAATTTCAATCTGCAAAATCTCCAATTCCTTCGTGGTTACCTCAGTGTCTTGTTTCATTTTTTTGACTCCTGCATCTAATACCTGCATGTCCAGTCTCAACTTGTTGATTGTATGTTGAGAATCATGTACACGTTGTCTTGCCACCTCTAGTTGATGCTCGAGAACATCAGCACATTCCAATTCAAATCCATAATCATTCGGTAATGGCCATGCCGCACTGCTCGCAGATCTTTGTGTTGATGTCACTTCATCCTGAAATGTTTCTGTAAGTACACATGACTAGGGCAAAATATAGTTACAACAGTGAAGCGAGCAAGACAGACTATTTTGTACATGGCAAAACAGGACTAACAATAATGTTACACGTCATGAAGCATAAGCAGGTGATATTTTAAAAAATAAAAAAGGTAACCTGTGCAGCCTACATACAGAAATCTCTCTTAGCTCACCAGAGGAGCATGATGTTGGGGCCCAATCCAAAACACAGACAAGTTACAAATTTGGATAGCACGTTGCGTATAAGTAAGCAAGCAGTTGGCCATTCTGTAGCTCAATTAAAGTCTTAGGGAGCATAATGAATAGCAGAGGGATTCATACAAACCTACTACAGCAAGCAAAACTATGCAATCATTAGCCTAGTATAAACTAGATTGTGAGCCTCATGCAATAATAGTTGGTTAATACTAGGCTAATGAACAACAGAGGGATTTGTGGAATTGAAATGTTGAGTTGGATACGGTGACTTACCTTAACTGGTTGAACAGGCTCAGCGCAGCTCCTACTTCTCTTGGAAGGCTCCTTCCTAACATCTTGCACTTGGAAATCCTCAATCTTATCTTCATTGCACCCCCTCTGCAAGGTCACACAAACTAGTTACTCGTCTCCTTGGAAGATAAATATGCATACTTTCTAGTCTGTGAACAACACAAAAGATGAGATTATAACAAAACAATACCACATAATGAAACATGCCACATCTCTTGCACTTGCACACAATGAAATGAGCATTTACTATGTCTGCACTATGTAAAAACTAGGCATACCTTCGAACTGGATCTCCAGGTACTCTTGGAGAGCCTACTTCAGTGTATAGCCAAACCTTTATGTCACCTATGAGTTAGACGAGGCCCCACTACAGCAGCCCTTAGTGTTTAAATCATTGACAAGCTCTGTTAGAGTGTTAGGTCAAGAACAGCAAGTAATCAAAGCAAACAGTCCTAGTATGGCTGGCTGATGCAAACAACAATTGAACAGATGTGTGAGCAAATCTTACATATCAAGAAAAGAAGCAAAGAAGGAGGCTTAAAGACCATCACTTGACTGACCAGATTTAAGGGGAATTTAAACATCATGTGCAATGTATGAACTAACATAAACATTGCATATTTCAGATTCTACAATGGAATGCACATGTATTAGGTTATGCCATGTATGATGATGCCTAAATGTACACTATAGCAGGCAGGAGTGATTCATCATTGCATGCACAGTTGAATTGCAGGTTAAGGGCCAGTTCGATTCCGCCTTTTCAGGGCTTATTGTCAAAATAAGCCATAAGAGCATCTCCAATAGGTGGTCCAAATGCAAAAATAACTAACTTTTGGACCGTCTGGGGCAAAAAACGCTGCTCCAACAGACGGTCCATATGCAAAATTTTTTTTACCGCGGCCTCCTCGTGATGTAAAATGCAACACCGCGCGATGCAAATATACATCACGAGATGCATCTGGTCCAAAACCAGCCGCCGCCCGCGAACGCCCAACCGCCACTTCATTTCCGTTCCCGCCCGCCCGCCCGTGACCTCCCGCCCATCCGCCGCCGCCCCGCCGCACGCCGCCCGCATCAGATCCG
>NC_057808.1:84553681-84557384 GCF_018294505.1 Triticum aestivum
GCACGCCGCCGCCGCCCCGCAGATCCGGCCCGCCCGGCTCTGTCCGCCACCGCCCCGCCGGCCACCGCCGCCCCGCAGCACCGCCCCGCCCGGCTCCGTCCGCCACCGCCTCGGCCGCACGCCACTCCCGATGGCGCCGAAGAAGACACCAAAGGCAAGTCGGGTTTCTTCGGCGTGAGGCAGAAGCCCTCCGCAACTGGGGTGTGGAGTTCTCCGACGCCAAAAGGCGTTGGTGGATCGGCACGTACCCCTCCGCCCACAAGGCCGCGCGTGCCTACGATGTGGCGGTGTGGCATGCCGAGAGGCCTTGGTCGCACCTCAACTTTCCAGAGATCGAGAGTCGGGCGGTAGCGGAGATGCTTGTGCCGCAGGGCATCAACATGAAGGAGATCACGACGAAGAAGAAGAAGATAATGAAGAAGCCCTCGGTTGTCGTCAGTGCTGGCGAGACCGATGAGGAGGCGATGGCGAGGTTAGCTCGGGAGCATCCGGAGTACGTCCAGGCCGAGCTGGAGTACTACTGGAAGTGTGAGGCGGAGCAAAAGAAGAAGGGGCCGAAGAAGGAGGATGAGGCCGGTCCCTCGACGGTGATCCCCATCGAGTCCTCTTCCGAGGAGGACTAGGCAGACTTCTCGGAGGAGGAGGAGGAGGGGTGCGAAGACCTTACGAAGGAGGAGTTCTGGGAGCAGTTCCGTAGCTCCGATGAGGAGTAGTTTATCTAGCAGTTTGAATAAGTAGTAGTTGAAGTTGATGTATGAAACTATGTTGAATTTGATGTTTGAACTATGTTGAATGGGCTAGTAGTATGTCGTTTTTACATCTTCATTTTGGACCATCTATTGGAGTTGCTCTTTTGGACCATCA
The DNA here is from genome assembly GCF_018294505.1 of Triticum aestivum. Lineage (NCBI taxonomy): Eukaryota > Viridiplantae > Streptophyta > Magnoliopsida > Poales > Poaceae > Triticum > Triticum aestivum. The sequence continues at coordinate 84,554,546 of NC_057808.1, forward strand.
ATTTGGACCATCTGTTGGAGATGAGCTTTTTTCGGAGCTCCAAAACGCACCTTTTGGCGGTCCAAATTTTACATCTCCGGTTTTGGACCGCCAAATTTTGGACCATCTATTGGAGATGCTCTAAAAGATGTAAAGAAGTCATTTTTGAGTTATGGGCTTGGCCTTAACTTATTTCACTTTGGAGGGGGGGGGGGGGTGTTTCGGGTAGAAGCTCACTAAAAATTGAAGGGAAGGGGAATAGTGAAATGACTGTTGTCTGCCTATATTACACTCAAAATGCAACTGCTCATGCCCGCGTCACACCTGACCCTCAAGTAAAAACAAACACGCAAGCGTTCATTGCCCTGCCCGCTTGCATCTCCTCTCCCCTTTCCCTCTACCTCGATCCCCTGCCTACAGCCCTAGGGTTCCTCCAGCGAGCCGTCGCCTCTGGTCCCATCTGGCCTGGTCCTCGATGATGCTCTGTCCAGCTAGGCTACATGGCCGGCAGGTAGGGGCAAATCTCCCTGGCTGCTCCTCCCTCTGCCGCTGCCCCTCATTCTCATGGTCTCCAGCAGCTGCTCCACTATGGTCCGTCCAACGCACTACTCCGGCGGGCGCCGCACAACTACGGCTGATGCCACACTGCAGCAGAAGGCACCTTATTCCCCCTCCCCTCCTCCCAGGCCGTGGCCTTGAGGTGCTGTTGAAGGATGAGCTCATCCAACAAGGTGAGGATCTCCTATGATTTTTTGCCAAATTTTCATTCTGATCCACTATACGATGAATTGTTATGCGCTGCTCCTGCTGCTTCTATATGATGCATTGCTATGAGCTGCTCCTGCTGCTGCTATATGATGAATTGCTATGAGCTGCTGCTACTATATGATAAATTGCTATGAGCTGCTACTGCTATATGATGAGTTGCTATAAGCTGCTCCTCCTGCTGCTGCTGTATGATGAATTGCTATGAGCTGCTCCTGCTGCTGCTATATGATGAATTGCTGTGAACTGCTCCTACTACTGCTATATGATGAATTGCTATGAGCTGCTGCTGGTATATGATGAATTGCACACTGCTGCTGCTGCTGCTGTATGATGAGTTGCTATGAGCTACTGCTGCTGCTATATGATGCTTTCAGGTGGTGCTGCTATATGATAATAACCAGCCACTTGGACCATCGAGTTTCAATAAATAATTTTTCTTCATTTAAATGTGGGTCATGCGTTCTTCGTTTAAATTAGGCAATGGGATCTCTATGAAAGACATTGACCAAAGTAGATTGTGCCAAGTGGATGGTATCTTTGTATTTGCATTTTGAGCAAATAGTGATGGTGTATTTTCCTATCATATTAATTACTGCACTGGGTTCAATTTGTGATGTTTGCAAGTCAAATTATTTTTCATATGGGCAGCAAAATGAAAAATATAATGCAATCTAGACTTTTCACTGATCATACCAAAGATAAGCTGAAAAGAAAGGCAATGAAAAGAACTGGTTGGCTTATTACCCTGATCTTATATTCACAGGTGCTTATTTTCGTAGGATAACTCGTAATAACTGTCCCTAAGAAACTTGGCCAATAGAACTGACATACAAATAACATGTCACGATGATTGCAATGGAGGAGTGACCTACCATAGCACACTGTATAGGCTCACCGCTGCCTCTCCTTTTTTGCGATGTTCCATGAAATTACCACATACATCTTGTACTTTTTATTGTGTAACCCTATCTGCAAGGTGACACGGATAATTTCAGACATCTCTACATGATGATACATTGCATATCCCTTGCGCATATTTAAACCACCTATTAATGATTGTGTGCGTAGCATAAACTAGCCATGACTCTGTGTGTTGGACTAGCAGGCACTCTAAGGGAGCCTAATGTAGTGCACTGGAATTCCTACATGCCACCTACGATTTTGTGTAATGTACTGCCTCTGTTCCTAAATATATGTCTTTGTAGAGATTCCAGTATGGACCACATATAGATGTATATAGATGCATTTTCGAGTGTAGATTCACTCATTTTGCTCCGTATGTAGCCTATAGTGGAATCTCTAGAAAGACTTATATTTAGGAACGGAGGTACGAGGTAGTATCATGTATGACATCTACATATCTAATTTAGCAGCCAGTAGTAGAAATCATTGTCTGCACAAAGGGATTACTAGTCGAAAATCCTAGCAAAGCACGCTGGGAGGCACACAACAATACAAGAGAGAGACGCACTTACAAGATCATAGCAATGCCTCAGTCCAAGATCTTGGTTGGCCAAGCTGTTAGATCCAGAAGAAACATCGCCCTTGTAGTTTTTGCCAGGTGCATAAAGGTAACAGTGACTTGTTAGTATATTTGAAGTACATCGGGCAGGTGATGCTGGACGGGTTTAAAGGTGACAAGTACCTAGGCCGTGGCGCGTGGTTGGCATCTTGCCAAATGGTGGGAATCAGGTTAGAAACGTCAAGGGTGATGACGCTGCGCTGGCTGTCGGGGTCCGGTAAGGAGATCTAGAACCGTCGAGTAGGTGTTTGTGGAGTGGCTCCGGTAGGGTGGACTACGGTGTGGGCGAAGCGGATCTGTGGCCGTGGACGAGGGCGTCGGTGAAGCTGCTCCAGTGGTTGTGTTAAGGATGGTGTCGATGATGCGGATCTGCGGCCATGGACGGGGCGTCAGAAGCTGCTCCGGTAGGTTGGATGAGGGTGCGATGAAGCGGATCTATGGCCGTGGACTTGTAAGTTGGCAAAGCGGCCCCGGTAGGGTTGAGAATGGTATAGGCGAAGCTACTCCGGTAGGGTTGATGATGGTGTCGGTGAAGCGGCTCCGGTAGGGATGAGGAAGGTGTCGGCGAAG